>NC_027756.1:41486662-41493978 GCF_000695525.1 Brassica oleracea var. oleracea | reverse complement strand
GTCGGAAGTTCGTCGGTATATTCCGACGAATTTCCGACGACTACAACGGTTACATGTTTTATCGGAATGTCGTTGAAAAGTCGTCGAAAAGTCGTCGGAAAATTCCGACGAACCATATTTCGTCGGAATTCCGTCGGAAATGGTCGACGGAATTCCGACGACTTAATGTTTTTGGATTTGGTCGGAAATTTGTCAGTATTCCGTCACAAATTTCCGACGACCTTGGTGTCCGTCGGAACCTCCGTCGGAATTTGGTGTGTTTTCTTGTAGTGTAACTAATTGAGTCATAGCTAAGCTTTGCATGAATTTTATATAATTCATGGTTGTAGTGGAATTTTTTTTTTTTGTTTTTGCAGGGGATGAGTGATAGATATATATACCGTTTTGTCATTTTTTGAGTTGCATTATCTGTAAATATGAGATATTATTTTTTTCATGGGACTGCGAGAAAGATTAAAGGAAATTGTTTGAATGTAATTTATAAGGTATTTTGGGAGCTTAACTTGTGTTTTGGTACTTTTCAATACACGATTATGAATATATTTTATTTTATTGGTGCTTTTATATCTGTAATATGTACTTTTTCATATATGTTTTGCTAATTATTCAAGACAGTTAAAACAACATGGATTTATTTGGGCAAATTAAAATTGCCACTTTTGTTTTCTTTCATTTATTCTTTTAAATCAAAATACATAAAGCTTAGAGTCTAAACTCTTTGAAACAGAGAAATATATAAACTGGTGGAATTGATCCCTTTTCCAAAAGGAGATAATAACCCACTTATTAACTTAGATCTCAATGGCGCAGATTTTATTGGTGCTTTTATATCTGTAATATGTAATTTTTCATATATGTTTTGCTAATTATTCAAGACAGTTAAAACAACATGGATTTATTTGGGCAAATTAAAATTGCCACTTTTGTTTTCTTTCATTTATTCTTTTAAATCAAAATACATAAAGCTTAGAGTCTAAACTCTTTGAAACAGAGAAATATATAAACTGGTGGAATTGATCCCTTTTCCAAAAGGAGATAATAACCCACTTATTAACTTAGATCTCAATGGCGCAGATTTTATTGGTGCTTTTATATCTGTAATATGTACTTTTTCATATATGTTTTGCTAATTATTCAAGACAGTTAAAACAACATGGATTTATTTGGGCAAATTAAAATTGCCACTTTTGTTTTCTTTCATTTATTCTTTTAAATCAAAATACATAAAGCTTAGAGTCTAAACTCTTTGAAACAGAGAAATATATAAACTGGTGGAATTGATCCCTTTTCCAAAAGGAGATAATAACCCACTTATTAACTTAGATCTCAATGGCGCAGATTTTCATCGCTCCAAATCACTTATTTATAGCTCGACCTTGGATCTGTTATGAATGCCGCTCGTTAATGAGAATAAATGAGACGGAGTGGAAAGAGATGTGGGGTGAAGCTTAATTATTGTAATAAAGCTTGATTTTAAGAAACATGGAAGATGTTACAGGAATGCGCGATTAAGGACGATGGAAGGTGATGGCTTTCAGATGAAGACGACAAAGCTAACCTTAAAAAAAAAAACGGACCGCTCAATAAATAAACAGAAAGCCCAAAGAGAAAAGAAGGAGAAAAACCGCGTGTTTGAAGCAAAAGAGTAAAGAAGAAGCTGTCTCTGCTCGACACGTGGCGCGATATGGAGATAGGAGAGGTGAGGTGGCAGCATGTGAAGCCTTTCTCTTCTACTTTATTAGTATATATAGAGGGGAAATGGCATATTCCCCTATGAACTAGCTGTTCCCGGCTTTTTCACACATGAACTTTTAAGTCATGCCAAAAACCACAGGAACAATGGAAAAAATGACTTATTTCCCTATGAACTAATTGTTCCCGGCTATTTCACACACGAACTTTTACGCCATGCCAAAAGCCATATGAACAACTCTATTTTTTGAATTACATACACAAACTATCTATTTTAAACTAATTCCGCTAAAACCGTAAATGATGTTATTTAAAAGTTAACTTGGATTATATGATAGGAGGAGAGACGGTTTAATTTGGGTTGATAAAAACATAATACTACGTCGTTTTTTTTCTTCAACTTCTTCTTTTTGTCAACTTCTCTTCTTCTTCAAAAATCGTTTTACTTTTCATCAATTGGGGATAAAATTTATTATCATGCAAAAGAATAAAACATTTTACATGATGCATAAAGAAAGAAGAGCAGAAAATACTAACTTACCAATCTCCATGTATTGTCACAAGGAACTATAAAATTGGCGCAGTCTAGGATGGTTGATTGGTTCCATAAGAGGATGTTACTCTCAGGTTCCAGTCCTGCAGAGATTTATATATTCTCCTCAATCCAGAAATTAATGTCATATGATCTCTTTATACGCTTTATGTCATATAACTCGAAAATATCTACCCCAACCGGTTACTATGTCATGTAACTCGAAAATGCAGAATAAATTTTTTTATCCTCAATTGATGATGAAAAGTAAAAAGATTTCTGAATAAGAAGAGCAGTTGACAAAAAGAAGAAGAAAAAAACGACATAGTATTATGTTTTTATCAACCTAAATGAAACCGACCCTCCACTCATAAACCAAGTTAACGTTTAAACAACACCATTTACGGTTTTGGAGGAATTAGTTTAAAATCGATATTTTGTGTATGTAATTCAAAAAAGAGAATTGTTCATGTGGTTTTTGGCATGGCTTAAAAGTTTGTGTGTGAAATAGCCGGGAACAACTAATTCATAGGGGAATAAATTATTTTTCCGTTGTTCATGTGGTTTTTGGCATGACTTATAAGTTCGTGTGTGAAAAAGCCGGAAACAACTAGTTCATAGGGGAATGAGCAATTTTCCCTATATATATATACGAAACTTCACAGTGTTTATCATGTTGCACAATAGAGCCTAAAAACACAAAATACATTAGGGAAATTTGGGTTCATGTCTATAACAGATCATCAAATTATGCATATAACCATAAGAGAACTTAGGCTATGATATTTGTATAATAATTGCCACATTACCCTTGACATACACTTTTTTATTCTTACAAATATGTTTCTCCTTCTACTTTTAATTACTTTAAATTCCTTTTAGAACAATTATTAAACTTTGCATTTAACATAATAAAAACATAGATTTTTTTCTACTCATAATATGTTTTGAAACTTTCAAAACAAATATATTTTATAAATTTTTTTACAATATTCCACAAGCACGAATTTAAATCTATACTATCATAGAAATATATATAGTATAGTCATATTTTGTTTTCAAATAAGACACAATTTTGTTGTGTTCCAATCTATTTAGAAACATAGAATAGATAAATAATATACAATATCATCTCTCGCTCTCTTTTTCTTTCTCTCTTTATCTCCCATCCTTTCTCTCTATATTCAAAACAACAATTCTTTGTTTCCTCCTTTATGTCTTGCTTTTATTCTTCGCATTCTCCCTCTTATTTTTAATTTTCTTCTTCGTGATATGTTATTGTTGTGACTTGATTGTTCCGTACTATTTATTTGCAAAATATAGTATAGCATAATATCATACAATTCATTCAAATAATCACGCGCCGAAAAGGAGAGATTGGTCCATTTTCATGCCAAATTATGACACTTATCGATGCATGGATATATTCTTATTTTTTCTTCCACTATGGTTATCATGCAAATTCACCCAATACATTAACACCTGGGACATATTCTAGAAAATTGCATTATCTGAGGATTCATTGCAGAATAGTTTTAACCATTAAGCAATTTTCTGTCATGTTAAACGGAATTATGGTCAATGGTAGTAAGCTTGAATTGATGGTAGATCTGCTAAAAAGTTGAATTCATGAGTTTCGTACGTCACAACATGCTTGTACAATGGAATAAGTGTCTTTGGTACAGATAAATTAATAGTTTATCTTGATATAATGGCCTAATTGTCATAATCAGAAGGATATATTATCATCAACAAACGTAATTACTATATAGTGTCCTTCTGCTTAATTTTGCTCGTGAAAATATGACTTCAGATGAGTTAATAGCAATCAGGTTGTGCAGGAAAATATTTTTATCATTTGTCCAGTTTATATGATTCAGTTACGTTTTTTTAATTCTGTAGGTGACGAACTGACGATGAAGAAGTCAAGTTTTTCAGTGGGGTGGATTAAATTAAAATGTAAAACATCTCAAGCAGAATTATTCTATAGAAAGTTTTGCTGGCAATAACCGGCTAAGAAACGTTAAGGAGTATCCAGTGGCGGACCTACGTATCAGGAAGGAGGTGCAATTGAGACAGGTTAAATATAAAATTTAGGTTTGTAAGCTTGTATTTGTAATGGATCTTAGCTCTTTAGCTCCGTTGGTTACAGTTTCAGCCTAGTGACCCCCCTTTCCCGAGTTCAAATCACACAACATGCACTCATTTCTTTCATTTTCTTTGTTTTAGTTGAGCCTATGACCCAGATAAAAAAGTTTCATGGGTCCGCCACTGAGTATCAACCGGTAATTGTTATATTTAGAACCGGATAATGTAGTACCCAGTAAATTTTATTGTCATTTTATTTGAACCGTGTATTGTCTTTTACGTTAAGAAAAACATGTATAATAGATGTGGTACCGATAACATTAGTTGTAATTAAATGTCAATTAATTTAGTTAGGTGAGGAGGGCTCTGAGCTCGCCGTCTCAGCAATAATGGCATAATTGTTATTAATCTACTAAAGCAAGATTTATTTTTAAAAATGATTCTTGATTAATAAGCAAGGGGTGATAAATAGATTAGATATAAGATGAGCTAAGATAGAGATAAGAATCTAAGAGAGAACGCCGAGTAGTAAGAGTAAAGAGGAATAATCATGTTAGGAGGGACCACCGAACAAAATGATTACTACAACATTTTTTTTTTTTTTGTTACTGAAGTTAATAGAGTACAACATTGTAAAAGTGCATCTGAAGTTAATAGAGTACAATTACTTTGTTAAAACTTTTAAATATATAATATTTACATTAGCAGAGCTTAGTGCTAAGTCTTGTTCAAAAACGCGGTTGTGGTGGCCGACTAAACATCGATACCGATCGTCGTAATAGCTTGTTTATTTAATAAATTTTATATTTAATAGCTTATTTATTCTGATGACCACACAATTTAATAGCTTACTTATTTTGTAAGGCTACATATCACACACAACAAATGGACTTTAAACCTGAGATTCACTTGGAGTTAAGAATTGGGGAAGAAGAGCCTAAAAGGTTCATAACTAAAAAGATTAAACTAATCAATAATTAAGGATTGAGGAGCGGTACAATTAAAAGGGCACGTGGAGTGGTGGATTCTGAAAAGCATCACGTGTTTTACGAAAGCTAAAGATGAAATGTCTCCTTCTCGCCCGAGACCCAACGGACGCCTCTCAATTATGTTCTTCCACATATATACGTTTCTGGATTGCAATTTATGTAGAAGTAACATCCCGGTTTAAAGTATAGGTGTAAAGATTTAAAAGAACTGATTTGAATATCTATATCATATAAAAATGTATTTAATTTTTCAGCCACACGTCTCAAAAGAATTATAGAATTAAGGTGCTTGAGTTAGAATAATAGAAAAATAAACAATTTATCGAGTAGTGATTTGTGATATCGTACGAGTGAGATCAAAACACAAATATAATTATATGGTGATTATATGGTTAATAAACAAGACTTTTAAACCATCCGAGAATTAACGCACCGCCTATCGTACATAACGGGGCTTATAAGCGAAGTGAGTGAGTTGGGAAAGTCTATTAGCCGTGGCCGTCTGAAGTATACAAGTGGTATCAAAATCAAATTCAAACGCAGGTAAAATCATGGGATAACAATCTTGGGGTGCAACAAGGACGTTTCATTATGTGAGAGAAGGTGAATTGTAACATCTCAAATTTTGTTATATGTTAAAATGTTTAAAACTTAAAAGAATTAATTTGGTTACATATGTCACAAAGTGCACTTGTTTTTTCGGTCGCATATCTTAAAAGCTCTAGAGTTAAGCATGTTTGAGTTTGAGTAGTGGAAAAATGGTTTACCAATCGAAAAGTAGTTCGCTGTATTGTAAAAGTAAACTAAAGCACGTGGAAAATTCATATAGTAATAGCATCTATATATATAAAGTAGATTTTGTTCTCTTCTTATGACATGTGGAATGGGGGTTTGTTGACATGTGTTTTTTTTTTGTCTTTTTACATTTTAGATATTTCTTCTTTTATATTATTGCAATTTGGTTCACTATTTTCTAATTATACACTATCTAATCATTCTCACACTAACCATCATCATTTGAAGTTTGATAATCTATTTTATTGTTCAAAAAATTACAAGAAGAATAAAGAAATAAGTAAAAAAATATAAATGTATTTTAATATTTAATTTATTCACAGCTAAAAATAACATAAACTTTCGCTATTTTATTATTTTTTACTATATTCTATTATTTCAATTACAACTATATATTTATCTTAATATTAACCAAACTAAAACTAAAGCATAACACATAATCTAAACATAAAACCTCCATAATCACATAGAAAAAAATGCCAAAGTAACACTAACTCAATAAAGGTCCAAAGCTCAAAGGCGATCAAGAACGAAATCTAACTTACCCGAATTTATCATAGAGTGTCCTAGTCAGAACAATCAAAAGTCAGTAAAATGTAGAAAGATAATCTTGAGATAAAGCAATCTCTCGAACACAAAGGAGTGTGATCAAAGACCAATGCAAAGAACCAAGAAAATAGGTTAGAGGAAGAATAATCAACAGAAGACCAAAACCACCACGAAGCAGGAAGAGACATACATAACGAACGATAAGCACAACCACCAGCTAAGAGGTAAGAAGCACCTCACAAACTAAACAAGCACAAACAAGACGCCTATGCTGGTGAAGAACCACAAAACTCTGGATAGTAGGGACCAAAGCTCCAAGAGACTAATACCGCACACTTATACTAAGGGAAGCAAGAGAAGAAGAGAACAACCTGGATGAGGGAGAACGGAAGCCAACCCCAGAGAAACCAGAGCCCAGACTTGAGACCAGAAATAATTTTCCAAATCTACAGAGCACACTCGGAGGAGAACACTATCTAAACCTGGAGTGGCAAACATGGCGAAAGGGAGAGTCACAGAGACGCAAGCAGCGATGAAATCTGCAACGAGATGTGGGAACATATATGGAAGGGTAGACAAAACGAAATCATCAAATCGTGGAGCCGTCCCCGAGCTATAGAAGTCAGATCACCAAAAACCATATCTTGAAAACCAAGACGAGAAGGGACTAT
>NC_027756.1:41472369-41486626 GCF_000695525.1 Brassica oleracea var. oleracea | reverse complement strand
CGACTAAACTCTGACCCAACCCAAAGAGATGCAGTTCCTAACATGAGATGAAATCTAAGAAAGAAGAAGAGAAAAAGGTGAGGAAGAATAAGAGCACATATGTGAGTCTTTTTCGGTGATGGTGAGAATCACAGCACACCGGAAAGGTAAACGAAATGCATAGATTGTGACGGCTCAATGTAATAATGTAGGGAAAGAGCACATAACATCTTTAAAAAGTAATGTTCAAATAATTGAAAAAATATTAATTTTTAACCTGAAACTATTAGCCTTAGAATCAACAAATGCATAAATGTAAAATTATTGAAATGCAATATACATTACATCACAAACTCACTCCACCACTAATAAGTACTATTATACCCACAACAACACACCATTAAAAAAACAAACACATAATATTTTATCATATCACCTATTACTACATAACATAATAAAATATCAAATAATGCTCTTAGCAAATATAGTTAGCAATTAGTTAACTATATCATCCGAAAAATAATAATTAACAACAATAAAACAATATTCTACGCGAAGCGCGGACATGCCCTTAGTAATCAATAAAAAAGACTTATCAACCTTCGACAATTAACACACGGTAGGGTACACGAGCTGTGTGAACGTGTGTGGAAAAATCATTAGCCGTGGATGTTCAGAAAGTTACAGTAAATTTTTGATCTGCTGAAATACTACAATTGTAATCCTTAATTAATCCATTGAAATTTAATTTTTGGAAAGCTAATAGGAGATTCACTATTGAGAAATTGTGGCAAAGAAGAAATGAAGAAAATGAGTAAGTTGACGGAGGATTGGTGTTCGAAATGTAATTGGCAGCAGTTGAGGGTTTGAAAAGGAGAATGATGGATTTGGTGATCTCTTGTGGAGAATCCAGTTATCTATCTGATGGATTAAATCTGATAATTAATCGTCAAATGAGAATGTTATCTATTTGACAACAACAATCTACCCTTACATCAAACCATATATTTTTTAAAATATTGCTTCTATTTTTGTTATTTTCTGATCAAAACTTAATTTAATTATATGGGCACTGAATTTTTTTTTTCTTTCTAGAATAACATTTATTAATCAGTAAAAACACTAATTTTCTCTACATCTTAAACTCTAAAACTTTATCTCACCCCTTCAATACAAAACTCTAAATTTTAGTCACTAAACTATAAACCTAAATATGTAAATATATTTATTTTTCTTTTTAACGAAAGCTATTTTGAAAAAAATTGTACTAGTTTTTGAACAAAATCTTGATTAGGTGACGTTGAAGATATTTCTCTAGTTACTACATGACACTTTACAGTCAATAAGAACTGAGAACTAATAATTTTTACTTTTTATGAAAATTTATATTTAGCGGTTTTATGCTTTACACTGAATTATTTATATAAAACTTTATATCGTCTATGTGAAAATCAATTTGCATCGGGATCCCATTTGCATCATATTAAAATTTTCATTAATTTCTATACTTTACTTATTTGTTGTAATTTCTCTATTAATCTATATAATTAATGATAGATCGTATTTTCAAAATTTTAAACTAAACCATTAGAGCATGATTATTTGGGGTTTTTGAAGTAGGGTTCTTAGTGGAACATAAAATCCCAACCCTATGAACCCGCTCTTATGTTAGAACTTAGAACATTGATAAAACTTTAACCAAACCACTTAAGTCCGAATAAGTAATGTTATCCGTTACCATTTGGACTTGGGAGCCTTAATCTTGTATCTAGGCAGGAGCATTCACAGATTAGAAGTCTTGGGCTTTTTTTCAAACTGTCACTATTTGGGCATTAAAAAAAAGTATTCTAATGGGCCAACGTTGATATTGGCCTTTTTGTGACCGTCGGATTAGAAACACGACAGCTTGATAAACAGACTGCAAGCTGTTTCTCACTAAAAGAAACGGCACGCGTTCTTCTCACCGTCTGTCAAAGACCCCAAAAGTCAGCCAACGAACAACGAACGACGACGTTTAACCTCATCGTACTCGCCTTTCTGTGACTTTACATCGTCGTTGGTTCTTTTCACGGAGCGGATCTCTTCACCCGTGTGATCGGAGGATCTGCAAGAGTTCCTTACCCAGAAAAAAGAGCAATACGATTACCCAATCCATATGGCTTCAACGAGCAGACGGAATTCTCTCCAAGAAGATGATGCGGAAGAAGAGGTATGCCACCTCCTAAACTTTTCATCTTCATGTGTTGTATTCATGGATCATGAATTGTATTTTTCAGGTGCAACATTTCGATGATTTCACTCTTGCTTCATCCTGGGAAAGGTATTACACCTTCACGATTCGAACGATTGGTTTCAATACTCACCACTGATTCAGTTGCTTTTTAGGTTTATTTCAGATATTGAAGCAACTTGTCGTCAATGGCTAGCCGATGGTCCCAAAAACCTAGTGGTACGTCTACTTTTCCAAAATGTTTTAATCCATCTCTGATCGATCGAGTTCTATAGTTGCAAATGGACTTTACTCTCCGAGTCTTCTATGGCCAAGGCCTTAGAGCTAATTTTACTATTTTGATGTACAATGATGGAGTTAGACGTGTATTGTTGAATATATTTGAGTTTCGTTATCGTTTTTTGAGCGCAGGAAAAGGGTGCTGTTACAGTGGAAGATTCCAAGAATCTGTTTAAGGTCAAATACGACCTGAAAAATGTCACAAAGAGCTACTGTATGGAGTTCTACTTCCAAATTGACGATAATGGTAGCCAACAAGGTGTATATGATTACAGGGTAATAGGGAGAAACTGTATTTTCTTTTTCATGATTTGGTATCTGACTGATGCAGCGGGAGTTGATAATTGGAACACTAGTTCACATGATCTCCAGCTTTGCTTTGGGGTGAAGGATTTTCTGGTACGTTTTAAATCTATAGTTTCTGCCCTTTTACATATTTTGATATTTGATTGATTGTTCTTGCATCTTCTAGTTGATTGCGCCACAAAGTGCCAGTGGGGTGCTTCTTGATACACCGGAGTCTAGCAAGCTTCTGAGTTCGGTTGCTATTGCTTTGTCTAACTGTGCCAGGTGCGATTTCTTAGCTAGTAACACCGTTTTAGCTTTAGCATCATCGAATGAAACTCGTATAGTACACTGTTTCTTTGAGTTGATACCAAATCGTCTACCTATTACGCTGAAGTCTTGGAAATCAAAGTTGATAGAAATGTGTTGTCCTTGAGGATCTTTGCTAAAGAGATTTATCTTTGAGGTGCATATTTGGTTGAGTGTTCAATAATTTTCGTACGACTTTGGTATGCAGCTTGTGGCCAGCCTTCGTCCCTGTGCATGACCCTTCACGGAACGCATATATTGGAATCCAGAATATGGGCACTGTTTTTACTAGAAGATTTGAAGCAGATCGCATTGGTAGTCAAGTCCCTGTGAAACTCATGCACCTAGAAGGACTATATGAGTTGTTTGTTTCTAAGTTTGTAAGTCTTTGTGGATCCTACGTACTGATGTTAATTAGTACGGTAATTGGTTTTCTAATCGGGTTAACAAACTTACCTATCATTAGCCATCACTGATGAAAAGCTGGTTTCCAGTTTAGTTGCTTCTTATGTTCCTTTTTCTTCACTACTATATTTCTAAGGGGATCCATTTTTTAATCTTGACTTGAGATCCGGTCCAACGTGGCTTATTCTGTCACGTGATTAAACGGTTTTGCTATATATTGTACTAATCAACAGCGGTTTATTATTTGAAGGTTTATTCTGGAGTGGACTTCTCAATGCATACTTTCAAAGTTCATTTTATGATGAGGCTAACATACGAAACCTTCACATCTGACGAGGATGATGAGAACAGTGATATTGATGAATTTATGGGTGACAAAGCTGACACTGCAGAACACCATGGCTCTGAGTCACGCAACAAGGTGCACTGGGACGATGATTGTCCTTGGAGTGAGTGGTACTCTGCTGAAGATCCACTTAGAGGTACATCCGTTGAAATATGTTTCGTCTTTTTACACTACAGTCTACACAATACGTACCTTCCTTTACGATTTGTATTTTACCCCTCAGTCTTAAAGATTAGTTCGAATGTGTGAGTTTTCCGTGATTATACTACGCATATATATAATATACTATCTGGTCTTAACACACATCTGTATTCCAAAATACCCTCAGATGATAATTGATGAGTGATGACAATCATGTATCTTTCTTCAAGCATAGGGTGGTCTTTGCTGTTGGTATATGCTATTCCAGGAATTCATTATCTAACTTTGAGGCTGATATGGACAGGATTCGAATTGGTGGTCACATGGGCTGATAGGACTGTAGAAAACACACTTGAGATGGCTGAACTTGAAAATGCTACACCTCATGAAGCTGAGAAGTGGATTTTACATCCAGTCCTCTCACCATATCTGTAAGAATTGCTTCTCATAGTTCTCCCATCTAGAACAAAACAGTAGTGTGCATGTGTTGTGGTGTATTATTTCTCCCTTTCAGTTTTATAACAAATATTGTTTTACCAGGGGTGAGCCTTCACATGGGAAAAGAATTGATTTTTCGTCCCAACTACTTTGCTTGGTTGGAGCATTGGATACGTCTTTCACAGCTCAGTTTATGGAGGATTTCGTGTCAGGTCTGTGCAATTTTGTGTGCTTTTAAAACACATTTCGAATCTCCCTGTGTGCTTATATTCTTTTACAGCTTTAGCTTTTCCTGACTATTCTACTGTCTAATGTTTTGTAATCTCGCAGTGGAAAACTCAAGCTCTGAAAGTTTGAAGACTTCAGTGGTCATACCTCCTCCAACAGTTCTTGATCGGGTGATTAAAGATCTCTTTCATGAAGGTATTCTTCCACTATATTCTGTATGGACATAGATGCATGTATACGGCCTATGTTTATGGTAGCATAGATATAAGTACGGACGTAGATGCTGGGTTAAGAAGGATCTGAGTAGCCATATAATATTATTCAGTTTGAAGTGTTCAAAATTTTGATTCTTGAATTTTAAGATTTGCAACCGGGAGCATTTGATAATTTTCCCTTAGGTCCCAAACACTTGTTAGAATTTAGAGATGTGGAATTGTTTCACCTTTTTTCCAATTTAATTTCGCAGGATCTAAACTCCCAAATTTTACTAAAGGCGAACACCGGCTTTCTCGAGCTCTTAAGGCTGCACCGCTTGAATCTCTGTTCACACAATTTTGTTTGCACTCACTGTGGTTTGGCAACTGCAATATCCGTGGTATGTGCCGGTAGATTATGCCACATTTGGTCAGCCATGCATTATTATAGGCACAATTGATTAAATTGCTTAGTGCCATTACGAAAAAAATGCCTGACTAATGAATATATTGTCTTTTTTTTTTGTTTTCTCCATCCCATTATCAGCCATTTCCTTTCTCTGGGTAGAGTTTGTCCGTGAAGTTCGTTGGTGTTGGGAAGAGTCACAGCCGTTGCCAAAAATGCCAATCGACGGTTCTATTGATTTATCCACTTGTTTGATCCACCAGAAGTTGCATCTGGTAATCCCCTATACATACTTAATCGGAAAAGTCAAGTTTCTTGTAGATACCAACAGTTTCTTCTTTGTTGACCAGCTTGCAATTTGCATTGAAAAAAATCGTGAAATGAATGAAGAGTTCCTAGACTGTATAGGAAGTGACGACAGTTCAGATGCTTCTGTTTCCGTGGAGGTGATTGGCTAAGTTTTTCTGTACATTTTACGAATTTGTTATTATGTGCTGCCATGTATGTGGTTTATTAAAGTAACAAGCTTCATGCTTGTTATTATGTTCCTTGGGTGCCTCTGGGTTGCTGGCTTTCAACATTTCTTTGAATGAATCTTCAGGAAAATCACAAGGTCGACAAGAGAAGAAATAGATCCTCAAAAGCAGGCCTACAGAGGAAACGTGACAGGTGAACTTAGCAAGTGAGGGCTCTTAGGTTCTCGTTGTTATTAGATAGATGAAACTCTGATTGCATGTTATTACAAACACTCATTCTCATTCTTCTTTTCTTCCATTTCCAATATAAAATGATGGTAACTTTTGAATGTTCCAAGCTCATAGAGAGGAGACTTTCAGAAGGGCTTAGTGTTTATATCCCTTTTTCTTGGATACAGCTCAATTGCAGAAGATACATCTAATCAACTCAGATTTGAGAGGAAAGCTGAAAGCAAAAATTCTGTGAACCAAATCCGTACAGATGCCTTCAGGAGGGGTTCAGCTGGACCAGTGGGGACCATGATGCTCCTGAAGTCACATCAGCCACTCCATGCCCCATTTACCCAGGTTACTGTTCGACTTGGACTCGTCTGTTTATTATCTTTGTTTTTAACACCCTCAAATTTCCTTGGTTATGACAGGATCCACCTCTTATGACTGAGGACATGCACGAAGAGAGACTCCAGGCTGTGGAGGCGTTTGGTGATTCCCTTGTAAGCTTAAATTCTCTTCCAGTAGAAGTGAATATGGCTTGGTTATCTGCTAAGTAGTCTATATAAGCGTATTTTTTCTTGACAAATATGTGCATTGCGCTGCTTGCTATAATATGGGTTATTTAGTTTGTCGTTGTTTGACTACTAACAAACTAATTTTGCCCTTTGAATTTCAGAACGTTCCTGGCCAGTTGGAGAAGGACATCTTATTATCTGGTGAGATTTAATATTTCCTCTGTTGTTTGGGGATGAGAACAGATAAGAACTGTTGTTTATTAGAGTGAGTACAATGAAAGGGCACAATAGAAGCAGATAGTTTTGCAGACTACCATACATCCCACACTTCATTTCTTCTTGTATTATTTGTCTGATCTCACGAAGGTGATTGCAGACATGTCAGCTTTCAAAGCAGCAAACCCAAATGCTGTGTTCGAGGACTTTATCAGATGGCACTCACCTGGAGATTGGGAGAGCTCTGAGCCTGAAGCTGCTGAAGCATCGGCAGGCTCCAGCACCGAGGGCTCGAAGGATAAATGGCCTCCTCATGGTCGCCTTTCTAAACGGATGTCTGATCAAGGAAATCTCTGGCGGAAAAGTTGGAATGATGCACCCGCTTTGCAAGCCGATGACCAAAAACCCCTCCTAGACCCAAACCGAGAGGGAGAAAAGGTGAGTGTCTTTTTGAAATCATTCAATAACCTCTTACGAGAGTTAGGTTTGACCTCATTGTGTTGACAAATTTCTCAGATTCTTCATTACCTGGAAACAGTGAGGCCCCATCAGCTCCTTGAGCAAATGGTCTGCACAGCCTTCAGAGGAGCAGCCGACACTCTTAACCAGACAAACTTCGGGGACATGAGACAAATGACCTCTAAATTGGAACAGCTCTACCTCATCATCAAATCTACTTTGGGAGTTCTACAGCGTAATATTGGTTTCTATCCTTAAGAATACAAATTTTCTTTAGGTCCCTCCTGTCTCTATAGTAACAGAGATTTGGATGCAGGCAACCATGTTCCAGATAGAGAACAGGCCGTCAAAGACCTGAGACGTCTCTGCGTGGCCTTTGAACACGTAGAGAAGTTGGTAACGGTCGCAGCATCTCTTCACAGAAAGTTCCTTGACGCATCACGCCTTGCTCAAGTTATATTCAGCGACTTCTACGCCCTTTATGTTCCAATGATGGGAATAAACTCAAATGACGAAGAAGAGAACAAAAGCAGGACGGTAAATCATCATTAAACTAGCGAGAATCTCTTTTTATGGTAATGAACTAACGTGCCTGGTCATTTGAAACAGCAGGAGATGCAAGTAGGGAGACAGGAAGTGAGTTTCAGAGAGAGACAAGTGGTGTCGAATCTGTTCTCGCCGCCATCAGCGAACCAGTCTTGGAGAAAAGTGTTGAGTATGGGAAATCTACTAAACGGACACGAACCTATTCTCAGGGAGATCATTTTCTCCACCGGAGATGACGTCAACAACGGAATCCATTACGCTGCAGCTGCTGATGTGGCGGCCAGCGGTGACCGGAGAGGGGAAGAAATCGAGACACATAGAATGTACGTCTCTGGAACATCTAACGATCTCCGAGTTGCACTCTCTGTCACTTCCTGCGATTGAATTCTTTTTTTCATTTTGGTCCTTTAATTTTCGATATTTATTATTTAATAGAAATTTAGCAATTGAACAAATTTCAAAGCGTAATTTATTCCTTGATGTGTATTAATTCAGACAATAAATAAATCTCACATAAATTTAAGTATTTAACATTAAGGAATGGATGATCTTTTTCATCAATCAGCCTAATTGATTTGTATAATTTTTAAACTTCCCTACGTGTATATTTGTATTTTCTTGGAATTAAGTCGAGAGAATGTGGCGACTGTTACTAGTATTTTAATTTTCTGTTACATTTATACTATTTTGCATCATTTGAAGTTTCAATCATATGGGTATAAACGAGTCAAGATGACGTAAATGCAGTTCAAGTGTCATAATTAAGACTACTCAACTAACGTTTTTTAAAAGACAAGTAAAAGATTAGTTCTCTCTTACTTGTGCAATATAAAATGTAATCATGTGATGCCAAGCATTAGATTGAGTGGGTTCAAAAAGGATATGTGCAAAGGAGAAAAAGATAATGTATTTTATGGAACTATACTATTATTAGAGAAGTGAATTTGCCTAATTATCATCTTTCCATAATTTTAGTTAATTTGTTTACTTATCATCTTTTTCATGATTATAAGATAAATCATTAATTTAATTATTATTATTATTATTATTATTATTTTATATATGTATATATTTTTTTATCATGATATTTAAGATAATTAATAAACATTAACATATTCTAACAGTATATATACTATTATTTATAAAATATATATATTTAATATATATTTATCATGATATTAAAGGCATTTAATTAATAAATAGATATTAACATATCTACCGATAATATCATCATTACTTATATCTTATATTTAGTTTAAAATTTTAATTACTAAGCCAATTTCTATGATTTTTATCAAAAATATTGATCAAATACAGACTATTTGTTTATTCGGTTTGATCGCCTAATAAACCAATGAAACCTTTATATAGTATATAAGTATACTAATATATCTTAACTAATCGGTTTTATTGGTTCATTCGGTTTGACCACTTAATATATTGAACCATATTCATATACTACCGTTTCTTAAAAATAACATCCATTCGGTTTATTCAGTACTACCAAATCCAAACTATTTTTTATATTTCGGTTTGGTTCAGTTTTACCGAATTGAACACTCATAAACTATCGTTATTTTGTTAATGTTTTATATTCTTGACTTTTATCATCTTTTCAGTCCAAATTGCAATATGTGTTAATTTCAAATACAAATTTCCTAATCTATACTATTAAAATAGAAATCATGACTTTTTTTATGTGTGATTTTTTTATTTGGATCATCCTTAGAAAATTTATTAAATTTTACATAACTTAATTATAATATCTTTTAATATCTTTATTTTTATTTGAAATACTAATAATTATTTTAAAGAAATGTCTAACAAAATCTTTCAAATATCTTTTAGAATATTTTTTAATATATGTTCGAAATTAGTTATTTAAAAATTAAATTTTCACAAAATATAACTAGAAACTAAATTTTAGCTTAGTTTTGATTGTAAACAAAAATTAACAATTATAAAAAATACTTTTAAAATAGAAGTCATCCTTAGAAAATTTATTAAATTTTACATAACTTAATTATAATATCTTTTAATATCTTTATTTGAAATACTAATAATTATTTTAAAGAAATGCCTAACAAAATCATTCAAATATCTTTTAGAGTATTTTTTTAATATATTTTTGAAATTAGTTATTTAAAAATTAAATTATCACAAAATATAATTAGAAACTAAATTTTAGTTTAGTTTTGATTGTATACAAAAATTAATAATTAAAAAAATACTTTTAATAATATTTAATGATAATAATAATTTCGAATTGAATTTATTTCAAAATATAACGATTTCTTAAATGATTTTTTTTAAAAAAATCAGTGTAAGTATCCACCTAATCAGTAATCTCATACAAAACGTTTAACTACCGCCTAACAATTTCTGAACATTGGCCGAGAATAATAACCCGAGCCACATATTGTTCTAGATTGTTTATTAAGAAAAACTGAAATTGAAAATCCATATAGTTTATGCAGACTATATGGCAATGAAGATCAACATTTATCATTAGTTAATTCATTTTAATCAACAGTAGAACAAACAGAAAAAAACCATCGATTATAAAATTAGTTTTATTGATTGGTGCAGTTACATGAATCTATTGATGTATTTTTTGTAGATTTAGACATGCAATCGTTTAATACACTAGATATTGATTGTTGGAGGAAGTGGCGGGACATGTCTACATCTTCCCTCTCCTGGACATCCCGGTTTGTACGGATTTACTGGTTGCGGGGGTGGACACGTGCCAGGACTACAGCCAGGTGGAAGATCGCCACCACGTATTGGTGGATATCCAATAAATTTTCCAGTTGCTGGGTTGCTGATCATAAACACACATGCTGCTATGAGTATTGCAACGACCATAACCCTATTTGTTCCTCTTAGATTGCTCATGATTTGTGTCGAAATTAAATGTTTACAGAATAGCTTATGGAGTGTTGTGCTAATTGGTATGAAGAGGGTTTTTATAGTGTGTAATTTTTTAAAAACATATCTATCTATCTATAGAAGTGAATTTGCTTACTTGTCATCTTTTTCATGATTTTAGTTAATTTGCTTACTTGTCATCTTTTCCATGATTTTAGGATAAATTATTAATTTAAATATATTATTATTTATTTATTGTATTTTAATATATTTTAGTTAATTTGATTACTTGTCATCTTTCACATGATTTTAGGATAAATTATTAATTTAATTAAAATTATTATTAATTTATTTTATTTTAATATATATATATATCATGATATTTAAGATAATTAATAAACATTAACATATCCTAACAGTATATATACTATTATTTATAAAAATATATATACTTGTCATCTTTTTCATGATTTTAAGATAAATCATTAATTTAATTTTTTTTTTTGATATCTGTATATATATATATATTAATCATGATATTTAAGATAATTAATAAACATTAACATATTCTAAAAGTATATATACTATTATTTATAAAAATATATATTTAATATATACTTATCATGATATTAAAGACATTTAATTAATTAATAGATATTGACAATATCTACCGATAATATCATCATTACTTATATTATATATTTAGTTTAAAATTTTAATTACTAATATTATAGCCGGTTTCTATGATTTTTATCAAAAATATTGATCAAATACAGATTATTTGTTTATTCGGTTTTGATCGCTTAATAAACCAATGAAACCTTTATATAGTATATAAGTATACTAAAATATCTTAACTAATCGATTTTATTGGTTTATTCGGTTTGGCCGCTTAATATATTGAATTATATTCATATATTACAGTTTCTTAAAAATAACATCCATTCGATTTATTCAGTACTACTAAATCCAAACAATTTTCTCTATTTTGGTTTGGTCGGTTTTAAATGGTTCGGTTTTACCGAATTGAACACTCATAAACTATCGTTATTTGTTAATGTTTTATAATTTTGACTTTTATCATCCTTTCAGTACTACCATATCCAAACTATTTTCTATATTTCAGTTTGGTCGGTTTTAAATGGTTCGGTTTTACCGAATTGAACACTTATAAACTATCGTTATTTTGTTAATGTTTTATAGTTTTGACTTTTATCATCTTTTCAGTCCAAATTGCAATATGTGTTAATATCAAATACAAACTTTCTAATCTATACTATTAAAATAGAAGTCACGACTTTTTTTTTTGTGTGATTTTTTTATTTGGACCATCTTTCAAAAATTTATTAAATTTTACATAACTTAATTATAATATATTTTAATATCTTTATTTTTATTTGAAATACTAATAATTATTTTAAAGAAATGTCTAACAAAATCTTTCAAATATTTTTTACCATATTTTTTTAATATATTTTTGAAATTAGTTATTTAAAAATTAAATTACAACAAAATAAAATTAGAAACTAAATTTTAGTTTAGTTTTGATTGTAAACAAAAATGAATAATTATGAAAAATACTTTTAAAATAGAAGTCATGACTTCTTTTATGTGTGATTTTTTTATTTGGACCATCCTTAGAAAATTTATTAAATTTTACATAACTTAATTATAATATCTTTTAATATCTTTATTTGAAATACTAATAATTATTTTAAAGAAATGTCTAACAAAATCTTTCAAATATCTTTTAGAATATGTTTTTACTATATTTTCGAAATTAGTTATTTAAAATTAAATTATCACAAAATATAATTAGAAACTAAATTTTAGTTTAATTTTTATTGTAAACAAAAATTAATAATTATAAAAATAATTTTAATAATATTTAATGATAATAATAATTTCAAATTGAATTTATTTCAAAATTAAATTTAAGAAATATTTTAAAAGATGTTTTTAAAAAGAAATATTCATTTATATTTCTAATGTGAAAATAAATATATCCTATCTATTTAGCACAAAAATTATGACTTATTTCATATGTGATTTGTTTTAATTTAAGATCACTTAGAAGTCATACATTTAAATGATTTCACCATGTAATAAAATTAATTTACACTTTTCTTCATAGATGAAACATTTGATTTTTATTCATATCGTATATATAAAACTTTAGTCTACTGTTATTAACGTTTGTGTATTCCTCTGAATTAAAAACCAATTCGATTTATTATTTAAACAACTATACTTAATTGATTTAATTAATCACTATATACCAAATTCTCTATTATGTAGGTTCAACTTAATTTAATTTCCTCATATATTTCAAATTTAGAAATATTTTTTTATGTAAATTTGTATTGTTACATAATAATGTTTTCAAAATAAATTTTGTTACAAAAATACAAAATTTATTAAATTTATAGTAGTAATATTATACGCCACACAAATATTATTATAAAATTAAATAATATAAAACATCAAATTAAATTAATTTATTGATATATTTTATTGCATAATCTAAAATATTTTATAAATAAAATCCGCACGGTCGAGCGGGGTTCATGTTTGTGCTAGCATGGAAACAAAACATGCTATTTATACGAATGTGAATTAAATCTAGAAGAAGCTTACTAAATTGATGATTATATATTATTGGTAGAGATGATGTTTTCATTCTTCGATGATAAAAAGAAATGATGAAGAATAAAGAGTTTTGTGGTAGGGACTTCATTAAATAGTTGTCATGTTTGACATGATCCTGATAAATGATAATCATGAGGGATGGTGTGTGCACCATTGTATTTTTTGGTTTGCCATACACATTACACATCATAGTCTAATAGCAAGGTAATATATCTCAAGTGACCTAGAGTAGCTAAGATAACATGTAAGCATTAATATTCGTTTATAAGTATCACGCTAGAGTGAAAGGCGTGACCGTATGGGTCATGAGATTATGCACTAAACACAACGAGATTAAGTAAATTATATGTCCGAGTGATTCAATGATTTCCTCAAATTATGGACCTTGTATAAATGGGTATATATAATACAGTCAAGTTGAAAGACTAACAAAAACTATTATACGGTGTTATTAAGGACATTCAGACTTGGGTGTCTCTACAAGGAAGTTGACTAGTTGGTGGTCTAGTGTGAACTAAAGTGTTAGTATTGATACTCTTGAGATTAAGACACAAAATCAAAATCATACCGTATTTATAAATAAATAAACATAACAAATAATATATACCGTCAATAAAGTACTAATTAAGCAACATGCACATACAGTTAGTTACAACTTACAAACTTGCAAAGCTTACAGCTACTAATCAGCGAACTATTAACTTCAATACGTGAACTTGATAAAGAAGTTAACTACTTTCCAATGAAAGTAAAAGGGGAAAAGTTGTATTTCCTATAATAGAATAAATATTGGACCGACGACCTATTGATATGATTTGATGTATCAACAATATATATAAACTAGATGATAACCCGCGCCATGCGCGGAATGAGAAGATTTAAAGAGATTTTTGAATCAATAGGTATTAGAAAGTTAATAGTCTTAGAAAGAAATATTACATGTATATAATAAGGGGGATTCAACGAAAGTGTGTATGTCTATATAAATTAAGCTTGGATTTAAAGAAAAAACTTGTGTATTTGTTTTGTTTAATTGAAGTATATTTCGTGGAAATAAAAAACTTATATAAAA
>NC_027756.1:41466213-41472079 GCF_000695525.1 Brassica oleracea var. oleracea | reverse complement strand
AAAATACTGAATTTTGATAGTATAGGAAACAAACTGAGATTCTAGTCAACTAAATTAAATTCAAAATTAGTCACTGGAGATCAAAAATATGATTATATGATTCGGTTTCGAAGATGAATTTCCATTACCAAATTCGGCCAATATTAATGAGTACATATATAACCGGAATTAGTGTTATATTTAGCTTCATATTTCCTAATTTGAAATATTCATACGGCAATCATGCATTGTCACGCAAGTATTGTGTGGTTGACAATGCCTTTATGATCTTTGAAAATTATATTATGGCAATCAATACCATAATTGCCATATTTCCTGATTTATTGCATTGATAGATGGTTATCGACATTGCCAAGGATCTCGAGTATACATTGAATTATCATTGATTGTTTTCATATGTGATATAATATATAGTGTGATATATTCGATACATGAAAATGAAATTCCTTAGTATTTTTTATGTAATATAATATATGGTAACCGGTTTTAAAATGATATAAAACACATTACCAAATAACCGGTTACTTCCTTCGTCTACATTGAGATTGTACGTTACCAAGATATACTATTAAAACATTATGCTAAGCTATAATTAATAAATAATGGCAAAGAATGTAATAAATCTAGTAAAGAGAGGGTTTTAAATTAGAGAGTGTGAGAGTGAATATGGTGATGCCACATAGGAAATGACATTTTGTAATATAATACATTACCAAATAACCGGTTACTTCCTTCGTCTACATTGAGATTGTACGTTACCAAGATATACTATTAAAACATTATGCTAAGCTATAATTAATAAATAATGGCAAAGAATGTAATAAATCTAGTAAAGAGAAGGTTTTAAATTAGAGAGTGTGAAAGTGAATATGGTGATGCCACATAGGAAATGGCATTTTGGTTAATAATACATGAGCATAAGGTTAGTCTTAAAAAATGTTCTTCTTTTAATATAAAAGAGATGATTAAATCAAAATGAATCACGGGGAAAATCGACTATATAGTAGAGCATTTGATTTGAATGGAAGTCGCCTTAACGTCGTTAACTTAACCTTCCTAAAACCTAGCTCTTAAGTTCGTGAAAAAATGTTTTTCACACCGTGTTAATTATCATCCTTATGTTGGTTGTGGACATTACATACTATTTTTTGTGTAGATCTAAGTGATGAAAGATATATGTAGTGAAAAAGTTGCGAAATGCAATAATTTTTTTTTAAAGGTGGAAAGAGTTCTGACTTCTGACCAGATCCTAATTTTTCTCAAAACCGGGAATCAGCAGGTGTGTAATACTTAATGACATGACGTGAAATCTCATGGGAATCGAACTAGAAAACATGATGTATCCATTTCGAAGCTAAACTACTAGTGCAAACCCAACGCACCTTTGGTTATTAATAATTATTAGGCTGTTTTAGAAGTATGAATCTGTATACACTATGTACATCTTTCAATACTGTCAAAATTGCATTACTTTTTAGATGAACATGCAACATATGTCATATGATATTACAACAAATATCAACGGATATCCACTAAGGAAAAGTTATAAGCTAATCATGTAAATTGCCATTAATTAATATACTTATAAGCCTAAATCATTAGGTTTTGCTAACACTTTATATTCATTTGTTTTCTTAATCAAAACATAAAAGTATATGTGAATTTATCTTTTTCTCAAAAAAATAGATGTAAAATCTTTAATTAACAAGACGTCCCATAAAAAAAACTATGACATAGGCAAAAAAATTCTAAAAACACGGTGGGTAAAAGAAATTAGATGGATCTCAATTTCCATTTTCTCCTTTTCTGTTTCACACTGAAAGAAAAATGATGATGGGACGTATAAAAAGGTGAGAAACTACAATATGAATAATCAAATCCAACTTGTTGCTTGTGACTTAACATAAGATAAGAACTCGTCCTTTCTTTCTCTCTCAGACACACGACCCACACACACACATACACACAGATTCACAAGCAAAATCAAGAACCCTAAAATCTAAAGAACGTCCTGACATAATCACACGATCAAAAATGGAGGGAGCAGCGATGGCAGCGGCGAGTTCCTCATCATCACCAAGCCGCTACGAGTCGCAAAAGAGACGAGACTGGAACACTTTCCTTCAGTATCTAAAGAACCACAAGCCACCTTTAACCCTGTCTCGTTGCAGTGGCGCACACGTCATCGAGTTCCTTAAGTACCTCGACCAGTTTGGTAAGACCAAAGTCCACGTTGCGGCTTGTCCCTTCTTCGGAGTACCGTACCCACCGGCTCAGTGCACTTGCCCTCTCAGGCAGGCTTGGGGAAGCCTCGACTCTCTCATCGGCCGTCTAAGGGCTGCGTTCGAGGAAATCGGCGGTGGACTTCCAGAGTCAAACCCTTTAGCTGCCAAAGCGATTAGGATCTATCTTAAAGAAGTACGTGAAACTCAGGCTAAGGCTCGAGGGATTCCCTACGACAAGAAGAAACGGAAACGACCTCGTACAGCTAAGGAAACTCAGAAGCCCGATGATGGAGAAGGTGCCGGTGGAAGTGGAAGTGGTGATTCTGCTTTGGTTATTTCTGCAACTGTGGTATAGTCCAAATATAAGATGCTAAAACTAAATATAAGAAAACTTTGGCATAGTAATTCTCTCGGTGTTCTTTACTTTATAAATTTTATATGTTGTGTAGTCGTTTATTTGAGTTGTAGAATGCAATTATAAATGGAAAAGACGGATCATAGATTATTATAACATAGATCTTATTATGTTTAATTATTCACAGTGATCACTTATTTTTCACCGTGATTGATCAGTCCACGAAAGTGTATAATTGTGATGTGTACGTGTACGTTCCGAGTCTCGGGTCTCACGTGAATTGTGATTTCTCTCACAAGTCACGAATCTTCAGGTGCTTCCTTTTAAAAGATTTTATGATGATGGTGATGATCATCTTCCTATACTCCCACTTTATTTTATTTTCTTCTTTACAATTTCAACGTCTCAAGAAATATTTGAGTTCCCTTTATTTGCTTCGACATTTGATTTTAAAACCATTTACATCTTTTTTTGTGCAAAAAATGTTTTTTTACGTCTTTGTCGGAAATCAAGCATTGTAAATAATCTTTTTCAGCGCGAATCGAATATATATATATATATATATAAATTACATATGATAGGTAGGGAAGTGTGTATGATTGTTACATCAGGTTTCATAATATATTTTTTAGCATGTTAGGTACTTGTTAATCTATAGTATATAAAAGTTGAGGATTCAAACAATTGAAAGTATTTATATAAGATTTTGAATCACTAACTATCACAGTGTATACCAAATCAATATTTTAGTTATTAAATATTTGTGAAAATGTCAATATTTCCAAACACATGTTATTCCAAATAAAACTGAAATAGATATAAAATAAGGCAAACAAACAAAAGAAAATCAATTTGATATATATATTGATTTTTTGGAAACCTAACATTACTTTCATTTTTGATAAAGGGTTTTCATTAATTTATATTTTTTTTTTACAAAACATAAACTTAAATTAAAAACCCATCTTAAAGTCCAGAATAGGGCTTGGTTTAATTATCAAATCAAAGATTGAAATTACAACCCAGAACTACACCCCAAATCCAAACTGAGAGGAAAAACCCATGTAAACCAGGTTACAAAAACCCTAGAATGGAGAGAAGCACTACAATCCAAAGACCACCGCGCCGCCAAGCTAGAACCACTACTGCAAGAGAACTCCGGTGAGCACGAAGCCACCACGAGCGAAGGAGCGAAGAAGGGAGACTTCTCTTTTAGCAATCTCCGGAGAAGGACCGACTCGGAAAGGAGCACCGAGCCGGCACAGAAGCCACCACGAAGCACCAAGCACCGAAGAAAAATGCGACCAAACTCCACAGCAGAAGGAAAAAGGCAGATATGAAGTATTCCACAGAGGCAAAAGCGAAGGTAAAGGAGGCAGGGCCTCTGGAGAAGCTTTACCGCCGGGAAAACTCCGAGGGGATCCAGATCCGCCATCCTCAAGCAGATCCAAAACCAAAAGGCGACATCCGGCGAGCTCCACCCACGAGACCACTCGTCTCCGCCCCACAACCGCGACTTCAGGGCACCGCCACAAGGATGGAAAAGAAAGGATGACACCATCGCCGGTCCTTGCAGCGACAAGAAGAACACCAAAACCCAAGGCCAGTAGCTGATTTGAGAATCGTCCCGCAGATGAAACACCCATGGGAACAATAGAGGTAGAGGCGAGGCCTCTCGCACCGCCAAACGGAAGAGGAAAAGCGACGGTTGAGAAAACTTAGTCTGATGCGATTTTTGTATAGAGAAATGATAATTTTTTCTCTCACTTCCCCTCCGTCGGTAGAAACCTAACATTACCTAAACACTAATTTGTGTATATGTACTACTCATATACTATTAAGTTTATGTAACTGTTTCCAAGGGGCATTACAAATTTCATGTGAAACTGCAAAAAAAACATTGTTTTACTTTGTTCAAAAAACATTATATATCTTACCAGAAATTAATGTTTAATTTTGTATAATAAATATTACCAATTTCAATGCATTATAAATTCATACAAACTTCACTATGGTAAAATATAACTAACTAGATCAAGTAAAGATAAA
Organism: Brassica oleracea var. oleracea; assembly: GCF_000695525.1. Lineage (NCBI taxonomy): Eukaryota > Viridiplantae > Streptophyta > Magnoliopsida > Brassicales > Brassicaceae > Brassica > Brassica oleracea. The sequence continues at coordinate 41,467,450 of NC_027756.1, read as the reverse complement.
TTTAATACTCTAGATTCCTTATATTATCATCTCACTAAATAAAATATTACTTAACATTAGTAAAAACTATTATATTTATTTACATTTTTATTTTATCTAAAAGATGTTCAGAATTTAAATTTAAAAATTAATTGTGATTAAATCTAAATACTGTAATATCACATATATTTAAAATTATTTAAATAAAGTCTTTTAAGTTCAATTGTGCACACAATTAATATATTATTATCACATATTTATTGTAAAACTTTATTGAGTGCAAAGCAAAGTTAAATATTAAATATATATATTAGTCGATTTTTATTTAGTTAATAGACATATAAAAAAAATTTAAACTACAAAGAAAGTAATATTTAATATAACTTTCAGAAAGTAAAACAATATCTACTTCAGTGCATTATATATTCATACAAACTTCACTACTATAAACTATAGTTAATTGGATAAAAGTTAAATGCATTATAAAGTCATACAAACTTCACTATGGTAAAATATAACTAACTAGATCAAGTAAAGATAAACTTAATACTCTGGATTCCTTATATTATCTTCTTTTTTTTTTTTTTTTGTCGACAACATTACACTCATATTGACTCTGTAAACCACACCGGGAGATATTGATCCATGTGAACGACGAAAGACGTTTGTTTCCTGACACTGCGTGCTAGGTTATCCGCCTTTGTATTTTGCATTCTTGGTACATGTATACTCTCTGATCGTGTGAAGCTCTCTTTCAGACTCTTGATATCTTCCAAATAACTTGCAAAAGCTGGCCACTCTTTTGGTTCCGAAACCATCTTCACCAATTGAGAACAATCCGTTGCAAACGTAACCTGGAATTGACATAAATTCTTCATACATTCCATAGCCCATAGTAGCGCATCCATCTCTGCATGCAAGGGAGTTAAAGAAGCCCTTACATTCCTGGCTCCCATTAGACCTTCAAAACCTTCTAAAGTACTGAACCAACCCTGACCAGATAACATATCCCCCTCTTTCCATGATCCATTAGTAAAACACCATCTTCCAGGAATTGACGGCAGAGATGTCTGAACTTGTGTTCCCGTGTTCTGGTCCTTCAAAATCTGTGCTTCTGCCCAGAGTGTGGATTCCGTTTCTGCCAACTTAAGAGTGTCCCTAGGGTCCATATCTAGATTACTAAAAACCTTATTATTTCTTCCTTTCGAGATGTACCAAAGTATCCAAGCAAAGTGATGATCCTCCATCGGTGGAACAA
>NC_027756.1:41457158-41466133 GCF_000695525.1 Brassica oleracea var. oleracea | reverse complement strand
CCAAACCTGAATTGCTGGAGGACACTAAAAAAACACATGGTTAATCGACTCCTCATCCGCTCCACATCTTGCACAACATATATCTCCTTGGATCCCTCGCACCTGCAAATTCTTCTTAACTGCAACACACCCTGAAACCAATTGCCAAAGAAAATGTTTTATTTTTGGTGGGCACTTTAGTTTCCAACAAAATGCCTTCAAAACATAAACTGTAGGTCCAATTAATACTGGTGATCTTTCCCTATCCGGGTAAATCCTCTCTACTTGATATCCTGATTTAACCGTAAATTTTCCATTATTTGTGAAATGCCATCCTTCCCTATCAACCAACTGGTTTCTGCTCAGTGGTATGCTCTCTATGATTTTCACATCATGTGGGTCTACCAAAGTACGAATAACCTGCGAATTCCGTTTTTCGCGAAGTGGAATCAATAAGGGAAATTCCTTATATTATCATCTCACTAAATAAAATATTACTTAACATTAGTAAACACAATTATATTTATTTACATTTTTATTTTATCTAAAAGATGTTCAAGAATTTAAATTTAAAAATTAATTGTGATTAAATCTAAATACTATAATATCACATATATTTAAAATTATTTAAATAAAGTCTTTTAAGTTCAATTGTGCACACAATTAATATATTATTATCACATATTTATTTTAAAACTTTATTGAGTGCAAAGCAAAGTTAAATATTAAATATATATATTAGTTGTTTTTCATTTAGTTAATAGACATATAAAAAAATTTAAACTACAAAGCAAGTAATATTTAATATAACTTTCAGAAAGTAAAAAAATATCTACTTCCGTGCATTATATATTCATACAAAGTTCACTACTATAAACTATAGTTAATTGGATAAAAGAAAGCCGTATAAAAATTGGATAAAATTAAAGATAAATTTAATACTTTACAACTATATATATAATTATCTCAATATATAAAGTATTACTTAATATTATTTAAAATTAATTGTATTTCTTTTAATTTTCCTATAAAAACATATTTAATTTTGGTTAAGTTTATCAGCATAATTTTCAAAAAATATTTTATCAACATAATTATTGTGAGTAAATTTTCTACTGAAATAGTACTATATATATTTACATTTAAATTAATTAAATAAAATTATTTAAAATACATATGTGCATTTAATAAATATATAACCATCAAAAATTCATTGTAAAACTTTTAAGCTAAAAACAATGTTGAATACTACGCATAATTGAAGCAATATATATAATAATTTAAAAGTAAAACTTAATATTTTAAATATTATAAACAATATTTATCAATGTATACATATAAGAAAATATATACTAAGTAATAATAAAATTAAAGAGTACAATTTTATAAACAAACATATGTAGGAAAAACAAAAAAAAAATATCGTAAGAGATGCATTTTCAGAAAAACCAATTTTTTTATATCTAGTCATAAAATAAATACTCAGCCCAATACTCCACTGGGCCACGCCGCTGATATCCAAACATAGATTCTTGCCGAGTATTGAAGTGTACGTCACTGGTCGTTTACCAGGAACACTTGTTATTTTAGAGAAAATTACTAGAATGTTATAGAAAAGTTGATTTATTAATGGAGTGTTATACATCTTTTAAAAATTATTAGAATGTTTGAATACCTCTAATAAATGACAATAAGGGCATTTGGTTAGTTCATTTTTAATTGAAATTATTTTTAAACATTAAATCCACATCACTAATTAAATATCCACATCAGCAATATAGAACAATCAACCATCTCTTTAATTACATAACGTTGAAAAAAACACAACTGATCCGAACGATAGCTATATCCTCTGCTGGCTCGTCGGGAGTACGGTTGTGGTCTCTGTTAGAGGACGGCGGAGACGGTGCTGGAAACCATTAGTTAGCTATCGGGGGTTTGGGCTTGGGCTCCGAGTGGTGAGTTTGTTGTCGGTGTTGGCGGTTCGAGTCTCTAGGTTGGCGGTTCTCGGTTCTCTGTTTCTCGCCGGCACGACCTCTCTTCACCACTGCTGTTGAGGAGTGGGGGAGCATGCACGGTCTCGGACCTTCAAGACGGCGAATCTACTACAGGCGACGGCGCTAGGGTTCGGAGTCGGTTCATCTTGAAACTAACGTTTTAAGGCCGCGGGACACTCTGTCGGTGGCTTCTCCGAGGGTCTAGAAGGCGGATCTGGTGCTGGTCTTGAACACCCAGCCCGCGAAGCTTCTTTGGTACCCAGATTTGAAGCCACAATGTTCATCGACGGAGGAGGAAGCTCGCTACCTCATGTCTTCTTCCCATAACCTTATCTCCTTTCGGTTTGTTGTTCTTTGTGGTTATTAGGCTAGTCGCTCTTTGTCTGTAACCTAGCCGTGACATTTCCAAGTTCACCGGAAAAGTGTACTATTCTGATTCCCCATTTTGGGGCTGATTTAAATTAATATAGAATATTAAAAAAAACACAACAACACAACACAACTTCGTCGAAGAACTAAATGAACCCTAACCGCCTCTTCACTGAAATCGTCATCGACATTGTGTTTACTCCCTCTTCCTCGAATTAACTCTCTGTCTTGTCTTCTCCGATATCGTCGTCTCCAATCGTTTCTACGAAATATTTTTCGCTGCAATTGCCCGAAATCATCTTCTCTGCTGCGTTTTTCGAGTTTGTGGCTGAGTTTTAATTTATGTTGTGGCTGAGTTACCCCCCGCCAATCTCCGAAAACCTAGCTATAAGAAGTGTGCATTCCGAGGAGAAAAGACAAATACATTCCAAAAAACACTCAGATCGGTAATTGTGGGATGTATTTAATTAAGTTTGTTTGTGATTTGATACCCATATTTGGATAATCTAATTTTTTTTTTTCAGATCTGAGAGAAAGAGAAAATTGAACAAAAAGAGAATGAAGGAGACAAATAGAAGTGACGGATTTAGCATAGACGATACAGAGGAGTTCTTTGAAGCTTGGATACATGGACGAGTTATCACCAGAATGGTGCAGAAAACCTGTATTTTTGGTTTGTTATATACAAAACATAACTCACCCATGTATTTTGTGTTTGATTTATGCTATGTTGTTGCTAAAAAAAGAAAGATTTATGCTACGTTTACACTACGCAGTCGTGTCATTTATATATCTCAGCCGTGTCGTTTACATAACTCAGCCATACCTCAAACATACCCTAAAATCAGAAAACTGAATTCAAGTACTTAAAAAAGTTATATTGAATATCATCTTATCAATTTCAAGTAAATATAAATCAACTGAATGTGTATAGCTTCTTGAAGTGATACTTTAACTTGATCTTGAGATATATGTTCTCTTACAATCACTTATAAAATTCTTACTTACAAGACTCTAACTTTAGTATTTTCTTAAATCTAAACCTCAAATCCTAAACTATAGAATTATAAAGTTATAAAAATTATAAAGTTTATCTTTAAACATTAAATCCGATATATTTTTATCATTTAAAGTTTAAGGTTTAGGTTTATAGTTTAGAGCTAAACTCAAATTTTAATCATTTAAAAAAAATCTTTAATTTAAAATTCCATTTTAAATTTTAATTTAAACCCGTAACTATATTCTTTAAATTTAAGAAATTTTTAAAACAAATTGAAAAGAACTAAAATTGAAATTTATATTATTTTTTTCATGACCATTGATTGATTTTAGTCTAAGGGTTCAATATTTTCAATATAAAAGTATAATATTTTATAATATTTTAAAATTTAAACTACAAATATTAAATATAAATTATAATGTTAAATATTTTCAAAACATTATCTCAAACCATATCTATTTCGAACATTAACCCTAAACCCTAAACCACATACTTTGACCAATACCATAAAACATTAATCTTCAAACTTTAAACAAAATTTATTTAATCATATACCATAAATTCTAACTACAAATGTTAAAACTCTAGTATTTTTGTTATTTAAAAATATAATCTTAAATGTTAAATCAAAACCTAAAATACTATATACCAAACCCTAAACTCGCTCAGTTGTACACCTAAACTTTAAACTTCATATTTAAAGGGAGAATTTTACTTTTGCACTTTCTTTGGTACCATTATTCAATTTTACCACCAAGGGCATTTTCAAAAATAGCACATTCATTAATGAGTAAATGACTTAGGTGCCCCTTAGTAAACCAGATCTAACATAAAAAAAGGAAAGAGATAAGGTTTGGGGTTTTCACGACAAATCATTTTACTTTCTCGGCGAAGATTTTGAACGCGACTCTCACGACGGCGATTCTAACGACGGCGACACTCACGACGATGACGAGAAAAAGTCTTCTCTCTCACGAGTCACGACGTCTCTCTGGAAAGAGCATCCGATGACGACGAATAACAATCACACTACACGATTCAAAATCTCATCTCAAAAATGTCATCTTCTCTTCACGATTCTCCTCTTCACGATCTCTACAAGTAAATTCCTAAATTTGGGTATCTTTTTGTTTGTTTCAAGTCATTTTTTGAATTTTTTATTTCTGTTATAAGAAAATAGAAGAAGATTGGTTGAGGATTGTCATGTTCCTAGTTAGATTTAAGAGAAAGAGTATCGATAGTGAACATTGAGTTTTTTTTTTGAAAAATTATAAGCCTTTATAAATGTGGGTTTCAAGTAATTATAAGATGCGTGAACTCAAGAAGTATTGTCTTGTATTGCAGTTGGATAGCAACGAGTTTTGCACAACCTTTAGATTGCCTGGGAGGGTTTATGAAGCTGGAGAACCACCAGATAATCCCAAAGCAATAATCCATCACTCAAAGATTGATTATGTCGAGAAGGTAGAAGATATATTAGGAAAAGGAGAGTTCTCTTTGATAGAGAACTCTCACATTGGGAGCATTTTGAAGGTGGTTAAAAGGAGTAGGGTTCAATTTTCAGAAGAGTTGTTCCATTTTGTAATGCAGTGAAGAGTATTGACGCAAGGAGAGGATCTCTGGTTTACTTTCTCGGACCACCCTATGAGGTTTTCACTAAGGGAATTTCATCTGACAACAGTTTTACGTTGTGAGGAAGATCAAACAATAACAGAGCCGCAATTCAAAATAATGAAGAAGCCATACCTTTGTATGTTGGGCAAGGATGATAAGTTTACGGTGAGAACGTTGTATGAAATGTTTAAAGAGAAAGCACGAAGCATGCCAACACTAGAAAGAGTATCCCTTGGAACATCAATAATCACAGAAGCGGTAATTATGGCAGAAAATCCGAGTTCTAAAATCCCGAGAGATAGGTTGCAGCGTTATATGAACTATCGCTTACCCAAGGTGGCTTGGGGTAAAACTGCTTATAGCATCTTGATGAGAAGTGTAAAAAGTTTGATTGCAAGTTCCTAGACAGGAGATAGTTATGAAGTGAGTGGTTTTGCGCTAGCCATAAATTTGTGGGTAATGTCATCAGTGCATGTGCATGGTAAATCTTTGGGAAAACCATGCGAGACATCCTCTTCTTCAGATCCGTTGTGTCTACATTGGGACTCAACAAGAACTCCGACAATAATTGAAGTGTTAGAGCTGGAGAAGATAAACAATGTGAGTTCTTATAAACGTCTATAAATATATTCGTATATTGTTTGAAAAGTGGATTTCTAGGGACTCCTTGAAAAGGTCCACAAATCGGTGTCTTGTAGGGATTGTAAATGTGACGTGTAGAAAAGATTGTAAATGTAGTTTTATAGGGACTTATAAATTAATATATATGAGGTTTACAGAGATTTGTTTTATTTATTCTACAGGTTGAGGTTAGCACAGTGATTGGATTGACTGAGGAATACAAACAATTGGTGGGGACAACACATAGTAACGATGCTGACTTTCACAGTGTTGTGAAACAAGTTCAACAAGGATACAAAATGAAGAGAAGCGATTGGGAGCAAGGGTTTGTGGATATGTTTGTTGCAACAGAAGATGTAGGTCAACAACGCAAGACAAAAGACGAAGATGTAGAGCATGGTGAAGATCTGAACCATAGTGAAGATGAAGAGGAAAAGAAAGATGAAGAGTATCAAAAGGATAAGGAGCAAAGAAAAGATAAAGATCATTCCATGTCTAACAGCGAGAAACTTGATAAGCTAATCCAAATGGTTCGTGATTTGGATAAGCGAGTAGTAGTGATCCAGAATGTTTTAGGAGTTAAGGTAACAACTTGAAGTTTACCAAGTACTTATCAAATTTCACGTGTTATTTCTCTCAAACGATTTCACTTGTTTTTTTGAAGTTTAATGACGGTTCACCAAACAAAGAAGATTGTGAGAATGGAGCTAGTTCTGGTGATAGAAGAAGTGCACAAGATTATGAAAATGAAGAAGATACAATTGATGAAGAAGCAAACTCTGGTGATAAAAAAAGTGCACCAGATGATAGAAATGAAGAAGATACAATTGCTGAAGAAGCAAACTCTGGGGATGGAAGAAGTGCACTAGATGATGAAAATGAAGAAGAAATATGTGATGATGAAGCGAAATCTGGTACAGAGCATCTAAGGGAAGAAGAGAATATTCTTGGGGAAAATGAGACTACACAAAAAATCACTCAAGACGAAGACATAGAAAAATTTGAAACAGAAAGTTGCTTGAAACAAACATCGAATGTATGAATCTAAAAATAGGATATAAAGGTTTATAAATTTTTTGATTTAGTGCTTGGCAAATTGAATTTCTTATTTCTTTTGTAGGTTACGTCGCCTACTCCAACATTCAATACTCCAAACTTTGATACAAGAGTACAAAATTAATATATTTTATAAGGCCTTGTAAAATTTAATGTATATATCATAAACATCTAATTTTCAAATATTTTGTTTGCAGGTTACATCGCCTACTCCAACATTTACGTCTCCTAAGTTTGATCTTCTTTCCCAAGAAAGTCGTCATAGTGGAAAGGGTACAAATGAGGTATTTTATAAAGCTTTATAAACTATTTCATGATCGATAAGGCCTCTTAAACAATTATATAAAACGATTTGCATGAATCAGATTCTTATGAGAGATATTTGTGAGATTCTTGTTTTCCAACCTCTAATGAAAATTAAAAAGAGATTGGTACAACAAGACAGCCAAGTTTGTTTTCCAAAACTTTATGAGTATTGATTTATTTTATAGACATAATAACCCTTCGTAAAAACTATTTTTTTTTGGTATGTAGGTAAACGAAGATGTTGAGCCTTCACTTCAAAAGAAGATTAAAGCTGATACATATAATGTTCTACTAAGAAGAAGTGGAAGAGGTCAAATACCATCCATTCATACACAACCCTCATTTACAGGAGCAAGGAAGAAACATCTGATTCTTCATCCCTTTGAGCCAGTTGATAAAACAAGAAAGGAAAAGATGAGAGAATGGAAAACGTCAAACAAAAGAAAGTAAGTTTTATTTTATAAGAAACTATATACAAAAACGGTTAGACTATATGTGAACAAAAAGTATTTATAGTCCCTTATAAATTTATATTAATCTTCTTTATAAAACTATATGATCGCTTTTCTGATTATTTGTTATTTCTGTCTTAGCATATTGAAGCAGGTTTGGAGTTGCTGAAACTGAGAAAGATAAACAATCCAGATTTTTTTTCTGAACAAAACTAACTTAGTTGTTGGAGTGAAGTTTCTTGAAGAAATAGATGAGCTTTATGATGAGTTTTTAGGTGACAAGGAAGGTTTCCAATTTGGAACAGGCTTTGACAAGTACAACATAGAGAAGAATATCAACTTCCTCTATTCGGCTATTGCAGTAGAAGAAAAGTATTGGGTTGGAGTTGTAGTCAACTTGGAGAAGAGAAGTATCACACCATTCAATTGTGCAGCAATGAAGTTCATATATGCGAGTTTGGTCCCTTATATAAATGTATATGCGATGGCTCTCCCATTCATGATTCGCAACTTCTTCAAAGATGTCAGCATGGATACAAGCATGTTCTGGATAAAAATTGTATTTGAAGGTTTCCTACAAGTAACATCTTTATAACTACTTATAAATCTTCATGTTATATTTGTATTATAGATCAAATAACTTATATTATAATTTATCTGCTATGTTCTTAAGACTAATATATTACTAACACATTTTTGTTTCAGGTTCCTGAAATAGAAGACAATGGAGTTTATGCATTGAAGCTGATAAAGTGTCATGCAATGCTTATAGTGGACTTGACAAAGCTGAGTGAAGAAAAAATTGCAATCATCCGAGAAAAGTTAGCGGTTGATATCTTCTCGGAATTACAATGAGTACTAATGTGAGAATGAACAAAAACTTTATCACTTGCTTATAGTTATGTGTGAACAACTATTTGTTTTATGCATGTTTGGTAAACTTTGTTTGTAGAATTCTGAGTGTTATGAGTTTATGACTTGGATTTATGGCTTTGCTTTAATTTAGAAAGTTAAATGGTAAATTTGTATTTCAGTAGCTTTATAACACATTATTAAAAATAGTTTATAACCTCTCACTACAAGAAAACATATTTTTTACTAGGGCAGTATTCGTTGTAAATTCGTCGTAAACGGGGTGTTACGACGAATTAACGTCGAAAGACGTTTCGCTGTGAAACGTCCGTCGTAACGGAGGTTTCGTCGTAAACGACTCGTTACGTTTACGACGAAATATATTCCTCGTAAAGCGCAGGGAAAGGATTCGTCGTAAACGACACGTAAGCATTCGTCGTAAAGCCCACGTAATTATTTCGATGTAAAGCACACGTAAATACTTTCGTTGTAAATCACTCGTAAACATTTCGATGTAAAACCCTCGTAAATATTTTGATGTTAATCACTCGTAAACATTCGATGTAAACTCCATGTAATGTTTACGAGGAGTTTACATCGTTTCTTATTATATTATTATTAATTAGTATATAATAAATTTATATTTATATTTAATATTCAGAATTTAAAATAATTTAAATTTTAAAACGAAATATGAAATTGGAAAACATATTTTAAAAAGTCATACAA
>NC_027756.1:41439263-41446652 GCF_000695525.1 Brassica oleracea var. oleracea | reverse complement strand
GTCTATAACTAATATAGAAAGGCTTATAAATCGGTTTAAACTATTAATAATTATTTTCAAGAGCTTATCAGTTCATAAACAAAAATAATTAAGGTTTATAAAGTCGTATAAACAACCAAAATGATTTATAGATCTGTATAAACTAATTTATAAGGGCATATAAATTTATATAAGATAAAAAATAAATGTTTAAAATGAAAGACTATGTGTCATATACGTTTAAGTTTCCAAATTTGTATTTCCGTATCTTTATAACACCTTATTAAAAATGGTTTATAGACTCTTATAAAATCAAGGGAAACAAAATGGTTTATTTCAAAATTTGTATTTCAGTAGATTTATAACACCTTATTAAAACTGGTTTTTTACCTCTTGTAAAATCAATCGAGTTTAGGATATATAAATGCGTATTTAAAAGTTAGAAAGATTTATAAATCTATGAAAATAAATTTATAAAGGTCTATAACTAATAAAGAAAGGCTTATAAATCAATTTACAATATTTATATACTAAAATAATGATATATAAACACGAATACTAGAAACCGTGTTAAGCGTAACGAGTATGTGATATGGTCTAGTGGTAAGTTGAGATTCCCTTAAACGTCAGTTAAATCGGAATCCCGGGTTCGAACTAGGACCTCAACAATTTATCTGTTTTTTATCATTTAACAAAGCAATGACAAAACAGTAAATTTAACTCTTTCCACGTCATGTCTTCATCCTCTTACTTCCGACACGTTTGTTTTGCTTTCTTGTTTTCTATCATTTCTTCATCCTTTTCTATGTCCGTAAATTCCAAGAAGAAGAATCAACACAACGATCTTCCCCATTTTGAATCATTATCGTGGCAAAGGTAATTGAGTTTCTTCTTCAATTTTGAATCAACAATCTAAATCGAATTGAACTTTTGTTTGGAACCTAATTGATTGACTTAAAATCTCAATTTGTTTCAGTTTCATTTCAAATTCAAGTTGAATCGATTTTGGCAAAAGTTAATTCAATTACATTTTATGTATTCTCTTTTGACTTTTTATATTCAATTTAGATCAAATTGAATTTTCTCTTTACTTTTGTATATACACTCCAAAATCGAATTGAATTTTTGTATGGAACCTAATTGATTTATCTAAAATCTCAATTTGTTTCAGTTTGTTGGATGCATGTCATTCATTTGATTTTTATTCACCTTCTTTCTTTCTTTTCTTGATTTTTTTTTTGGGGGCTCTGCATTTCCGATTCCTTTTCAGGAGTAACCAAAGATGAAAAATTTGAAGAAAAAATGAAAACTTTTGTCTATTGCCAAAGGTTGTGAAGTAGAAGTATCTCTTCAAGAAGATGGGTTCAAAGGTTCTTGGTTTAGAGCTATCCTCAAGAAAAATCCGACGAGAGTGAAAGGAGAAAAGCTTCGGGTTTGTTACAAAACTTTGCTCCACGAAGACGGTGTAAATCCTTGCAAGGAAACTATTGAAAGATGTTTTATTCGGCCGGTCCCGCCAGAGTGTCTGAATGAGGGTGTTGTATTCAAGGAAGGGTCGGTGGTGGATGCTTATTTTAATAATGGTTTGTGGACTGGTGTTATCGTAGTTGAAAGGCCAGATGGTAGTTTTTTGGTTTACTTTGATGATCCACCAGACACAATGAGATTCATCAGAAGCCAACTGAGACCTCATGCTGATTGGATCGGCTCTAAATGGGTCAAAAGCAAAAACAAGGTATTGTTTTCTTTGTATGTTTTAAGTTCTAAAATTTTGAATTGTTGAGGGCTTTAGCTTATATATGATTGTTTTGGAATTGAAGGTATTGAGTCAACACATGTTTAGAACAGGGAAGTTGGTGGAAATGACCCGTGAAATTAGTGAAAGTGAAAAGAAAAAAATTTGGGTCCGAGCATTAGTAATTACAGAGATTCAAGGGGGTGACAGAAGAAATTTTTTGATCAAAAGATGTACAAGCTCACAAAATTTGAGTGATGAAGCGGAAGGAAAACATTCAATAGTTGATATTTGCAAAATCAGTCCATCTCCTCCTCGAGATCTTTGTGTAGAGTACAGTCTGAACGACTTTGTTGAAGTGGTTGTTACACATGGGTGGCGCAAAGGTCAAGTGACGGAAATTCTCATTGAAAACAATTACAAATTGTATTTCGATGCCACAAAAGAGGATGCGGTTTTTAATTACACTGAGATTAGGCTGTCAATGGAGTTGCTAGGTGGTGGTAGTTGGATTCGCGCACGTAAGGTATTTTCTCACACATAAGTTGTATTCAATTTTGGTGTAATTAAAAACCTTCCTACACTATTTTTTCAGATAGAATTTGGAAATAATGCTGTCACACCAATCAGATCCGCTCAAGAGAGCCCTAGTAACACACTTGTTTTAGAATCCAATGAAGATGATTCGGTGAATGATGATGCCACCGAAATCACATCCTCTCGAGAGAGCCACAATAATATTTCTGTTTTAGAAGCCACTGAGACTGAAACACAAAACCATGAAACCGTAGATGTAAGTTTTAAACTATCACCCCCATGTGTGTTGTCATAGGCTTCTTTTTCTTATCGTTAAACTATATGTTTTTACTAATGATGTGTAGGTAGTGGAGTTACCATTACCTCATGAATCATATGATATGATGGATGATGTAGCTACTCCAATCATAGACCCTCAAGATATACCACGAGGTAAAATGTACATTAGGATTTATAAAAGCCTATAAATAATTTATGAAGACTTACGAATCTATATATTAAAATTTATAAAGTCCAATAAATAATTTATAAGAGCATATAAATAGTTTACAAGGGCTTCTAAATCTATATAAAAAATTTGACAATTATTTTGAAGGGCTTATAAGGATTTATGAAGATTCATGAAATAAGTTATAAGGTAATATATAAAGGCCTATAAATAATTTAAAAAGATTTATAAATCTGTATAAAATGATTTTCAAATTTTGCCAATAATTAATTTATAAAGACTTATGAATCTATATATAATAATTTATAAAAGCTAATAAATAATTTATAAGAGCACATAAATAGTTTACAAGAGCTTGTAAATCTATAATAGTTTATAAAACCATAGTATTGTTTTCTAAGCATTACACCATATATATACCTGGGCCTTAAACATTGATAATTGAAATTGGTCCTTAGAGATAAAACGTCACAATTAAGGGTAAAAAGACGGGACCTTTCATCGTCTTCCTCCGTTCGCGTCTCTTCCTATACAAATTCACAACCGCATCTTTTGATCTGTTTTTATATTCCGCCGTTCTCCATTTCTTTGATTAAAAAAACCTACTTTTCACTGGTGGTTTACAATTACCATCGATTTCTCTTAATGCCGGTAATGTTATTGGTTCTTCTTGGCGATTCTTCTTCTCGCTCTGCCTATAATACATGTGTAATTGATATTAGTGTAATATTTGAATAATTTTGTTAGAGGTTGTGGCCTTTAGGTTTAGTATGTCGTAACTTGGAATATAGTAGATTAGGGTACAGTTGAAAACGTTTTGGGCAGAGAATTCAAGAAGCTTGAAGATTATTTTTTGGCTCCGGTAATTAAGATGGGAAGGGGGCAGAAGCATATGGTGTTTTCAAGGCATTTGATTCATTACTCTTAAGGAGAATTGATATAGGCAAGAAGGGTTTGTGGTTTTCTTTTGGAGAACAACTAATGAGATTTTCTCTAAGAGAATTCCACTTGGCAACGGGTCTGCCTTGTGTTGTTGACAAAGATGAAGAGGAAGTGGAGACTTCAGCAACAAAAAACAAGAAGAAAGACCCATGGATGAAGAAGAATCAAACTTTAAACACCTTGCTTAATCTACTTGTGAAAAAGAGTACAGAGCTTACTGCTGATCATATATCAAGGTTGGGAGCTACAATCCTTGTGGAAGGGATATTAATGGCAAGCAAACTAGTGACAAGTATACCAGAAGAGCGTCTGCTTAGAGGTAGAAATTTCAAAGAGTTTTGCTTTGGATGTTTTGATTATTTACGAAAAGAAGTGGAGAGCTTTACCTATACAAAGTTGACGAAGAAAGATCAATATGCGATTTGTGGCTTTATATATCCACTTCAGTTATGGGCGTTATCTTCTGTGAATCAACTAGGCACGTTCTTTGGTATTAGGGATGATGAAATTCAGTTTCCCTTGTGCTTGCATTGGATAGAAACCAACTCGCTTACTATTGAAGAGGTTAACAAATTCGACAAAATGGAGAAGATAACCTTTTATAATGTTTTATAAAACTGTTTTAATCTTTGCATTCTTCTTTTTTCGATTGTTTGATCATATGCAAACACTTGTCAGGTTGATGTCAAATGTATCCTTGGAGATCCCGAATTGCATAGCGACTTGGTTGAATATGTTAACAGTGAATTTGGAAGAGTTGTCGATCTTGTCAAAAGAGGATATCGTTTGAAGAGACAAGATTGGCTTAATGGAAGTGTCGACATTGCCGTTGCTGAAGCTGAAGTGGACGAAAATAATTCTGCTCCTGGGATTGATGCAACTGATCAAGAAAAGATTGAATTACTCACTAAGAAGGTAGTGTCTCTTGAAGAAAAAGTGAAGTACCTTTAAGGTCTTTTGAACATTCGTAGAGAAACATTGAAGGTAAACTATTTTCTATATTTGTTTCGTGTTGTAAATGAAAAGAAAGATTCATATACTTATCTATAACGTCTCCATATTCTTAATACAATGTATTTGTATTGACATATAATTTTCCAGGTAAATGGACATAATGCCGATTATGAAGTTGGTGACATAGAAGTTTTACAAAATTATATAGATGCCAAAAGACAGAAAATCGCTAAGGTTATTGTGTTTTTGATATTTTATAAGGCTGTTATTAAATTCGAAATTGCTAAGCTATTTTTTTTGTCTTGTAATATTAGGGAAAGAAGAATGGTGTAAGACCTCCACGTGAAGTAGACCATCAAGAAGAAGATGATACAGAAGTCGAATACATGGCTAAAAAAAGTGACACATCAAAAGTCAATGAAGTAGGCTTATTTATAACCCTTTATAAACTGAACAACCGTTTTAGAATTATAAATCATTACAAATATATAATCTTTTTTTTTAAAATAGGAACAGCCACAAGAAGAAGAGGAACACCAAGAAGAAGATGATATAGAAGTGGATGTGGACGACAGTGCTAAAGGGAATGAAAATTCAGAAACAAATAAAGTAAGCTTATTTATAAATCTTTATCAACTGAACAATCGTTTTAAATTTATAAATCATTATAAAAATGTAATACTTTTATTGAAATAGGGACAGACATAAGACGAAGAGGAACAACAACAAGAAGATGACACATAGGTCAATGCAGATGTGGACGACGGTGCTAAAGGAAATGAAAATTCAGAAACCAATGAAGTAAGCTGATTTACAAGTCTTTATAAACTGATAACCTTTTTACATATTTAATATACTCTATGTAACTCTTTTATTGTGTCATCAAAATTGAAGGATGGAGAAGTAAATGAGGATGCATCTAAAAATCCCGTGAAGGTTACAAAGAAACGTGGAAGAGGAAATAAGGTAAATATCACCGTGTATAAGGGTTTATAAAATGTTCTTTCAAATTTCATAGACTACATTCAATTATCATTTCTGATAAATTGCTAATTTATTTTTTTGTCTTGTAATATTAGGGAATGAAGAATGGTATAACACCCCCCACGTGAAGTACAACAACAAGTAGAAGATGATGCAGAAATCGGTGCTAAAGAGAGTGAAAATTCAGAAACCAATGAAGTAAGCTGATTTATAAGTCTTTATAAACTGATAACCTTGTTAAATGTTTAATATACTCTATGTAACTTTTCTTATTGTGTCATCAAAATTGAAGGATGGAGAAGTAAATAAGGATGCATCTAAAAAGATCGTGAAGGTTACAAAAAAACGTGGAAGAGGAAATAAGGTAAATACCTCCGTGTATAATGGTTTATAAAATATTCTTTCAAATTTCATAGACTAAATTTAATTATCATTTCTGATTTATAAGGCTGTTATTGAATTCAAAATTGCTAATTTATTTTTTTGTCTTGTAATATTAGGGAATGAAGAATGGTATAACACCCCCCACGTGAAGTACAACAACAAGTAGAAGATGATGCAGAAGTCGATGCTAAAGAAAGTGAAAATCCAGAAACCAATGAAGTAAGCTGATTTATAAGTCTTTATAAACTGATTGACTTTTTAAATGTTTAATATACGCTATGTAACTCTACTTATTGTGTCATTAAAATTGAAGGATGGAGAAGTGAATGAGGATGCATCTAAAAAGCCCGTGAAGTTTACAAAGAAACATGGAAGAGGAAATAAGGTAAATATCTCTGTGTATAATAGTTTATAAAATATTCTTTCAAATTTCATTTACTACATCCATTTATCATTTCTGATTTTCTTAATTGTTATGCTTATAAAGGAACCTAACGTTGACAGCTCCAAATCAAAAAGACAAAAGAAACACGAAGATTCAGCTGGTGATGTGATATGACGTGTATTGGAAGATCTGAAAAAAAGCCGATTAAAAGCATGGTGAAATTGAAGAAATGAAGTTCTTTCAGTTTTTTAGTGCTTTTAACTAATATCAATGAAACTTTTTTAGTTTTAGTGTTATCTTTTGTTGATGTCTTCAATGAGGAACATCTTTTGGGTTGTACCTTAATCCTCCATGATGAAGAAAATATTTTTTGGTTTGTACTTTAATCCTTTGATAAGGAAACATATTTTATTTATGTTCATGCAGGTAAGCTAAGATATCAAAAGAACATATAATTTCTGCAATTAATCTGAATCCTAATGTTTTATAAAGGGTGGTTAATGTAACCACACATTTCGTATAATAAGTAACATAACTTGTATCGAGACTTCTCTCTTTTGGCTCGATTGCCTCATATTGCACGTACCGGCGACCGTACTGATGGACTGATCGACCATTTTGATCAGTTCATGCACTTTGATCAGCCAAATCTCACTAAGGCAAGGATCATTCACCTATCTGAAGACATAGGACACACTTGGTCCAGTATGGTTCATGATCTGGACATGGTGGTTCATACGGACAGTCCCATATCTATCGTTCTCCTTACCGTGGTTCATGCTTCAGGATACAACGAATCTGGACAGAAGCCGAACACTCACCTTGTCTAGTCTTATCTCTTTATTTTCGTATTAAAGACTAGAGCTAGATCTACTTTTTCATTCAATTCCTAGATCTACAAAACACTACAAAATATGTAGTCCATTTCATCAATAAAATCAGTTCAGTTTTGGTTGTTTATTTTGTTTCTTCTCTGAGTGAGAGAGAGAGTTCTTTAGCTAGTTCATTGGTGTGAACCGGCTTGTTGATTTGGTGGTCAGC
>NC_027756.1:41437885-41438738 GCF_000695525.1 Brassica oleracea var. oleracea | reverse complement strand
CTTGAGAAAGATCATGCCAGACTTGAGAAAGATCATGCCAGACTTGAGAAAGATCATGCCAGACTTGAGAAAGATCATGCCAGACTTGAGAAAGATCATGCCAGACTTGAGAAAGATCATGCCAGACTTGAGAAAGATCATGCCAGACTTGAGAAAGATCATGCCAGACTTGAGAAAGATCATGCCAGACTTGAGAAAGATCATGCCAGACTTGAGAAAGATCATGCCAGACTTGAGAAAGATCATGCCAGACTTGAGAAAGATCATGCCAGACTTGAGAAAGATCATGCCAGACTTGAGAAAGATCATGCCAGACTTGAGAAAGATCATGCCAGACTTGAGAAAGATCATGCCAGACTTGAGAAAGATCATGCCAGACTTGAGAAAGATCATGCCAGACTTGAGAAAGATCATGCCAGACTTGAGAAAGATCATGCCAGACTTGAGAAAGATCATGCCAGACTTGAGAAAGATCATGCCAGACTTGAGAAAGATCATGCCAGACTTGACTTGGATCATGAGGTTTCACAAAATGATCGAGACTTCTCTCTTTTGGCTCGATTGCCTCATACTGCACGTACCGGCGACCGTACTGATGGACTGATCGACCCTTTTGATCAGTTCATGCACTTTGATCAGCCAAATCTCACTAAGGCAAGGATCCTTCACCTATCCGAAGACATAGGACACACTTGGTCCGGTATGGTTCATGATCTGGACATGGTGGTTCATACGGACAGTCCCACATCCGTCGTTCTTCTTACCGCGGTTCATGCTTCAGGATACAAAGAATCTGGACAGAAGCCGAACAGTCACCTTGTCTAGTCTTATCTCTTTATTTTCGTATTAAAGA
>NC_027756.1:41436395-41437768 GCF_000695525.1 Brassica oleracea var. oleracea | reverse complement strand
AGTTCAGTTTTGGTTGTTTATTTTGTTTCTTCTCTGAGTGAGAGAGAGAGAGTTCTTTAGCTAGTTCATTGGTATGAACCGGCTTGTTGATTTGGTGGTCAGCCAATTCATGTTTGTGTGTTGTTTGGTGGTTAGCCAACACATTCATTCTTTCTTTGGTGGTTAGCCTTAGATCGTGGGTATATTAAGAGTCATTCCGCATCTCTTGACGATCCTTTCAATTCATCTCAGTTCCAGAAGTGATGTTTGCCTTCTCGGATCATATCCAACAACACCCAGCTAAAGTGATCCTCCCTATCTTAGGGTTCTTCAAATATCCCAATATGCTTTATCACCAACAGGATATACACTCTCTGAATATCCTAGTGTAAACCTAATAAGAAAATTAAGAGAATTAGATAAAGGTACATCCAAGAAAGAAAAATGAAAAAGAAGTGTTGTAGAATAATGTTTATAAAACCTTATAAATTCGATCAATTATATAAACATATATAAATGTGGTATTGTATTACCACAATGACTGAGAGAACACACCTTTCATTGGAGAAAAACTCATCGACATAATCATTTTCATGCTTATTTCCAGCCTTTGCAGCGGCAATTGCATGAGCACAACGAAACTTCTCAACATCAAACACAAAGCATGAACAATGCCTTGTTTGAAAATTCACCACTTGATCTCTTGTATCTCCCTTAACCTCAAACTCTGAATCATTGATTTTGGAAACTTCGAGAAAGCGAGACGTAAAATCATATAGCTCCTTCATCTTGTTCCCCACATCGAGAGTGACAGGGTGGATGTGACAAACTCCTTGCTCACGTCGTTCAGTGAACCACCTAGTCATTATCATCCTAACATTGTCAAAAAGACAGACTATTGGATACTCATGACTCACTTTCAGCAAAGAATTTATAGATTCGGCCATGTTTGACGTCATGATGTTGAAGCGATTAGCAAGAGAATAAGCTCGGGACCACTTCCTGAAGTATGCTTTACGAAGATAATCTGCTAATACAATGTCGGACGCCTCAATCTCATGAAAATAGCAATCAAAATCATCCTTGGTGTAGGCATAAGCAGCTTCAACAACCAAAGGGATAAGTGTTGAACTTTTGAAATTGTCCAGGACATTCTTTTCAAAGTGAAAGATGCAGATTCCATGGTGAGCAAGCGGATAATGTTGTAAAAGAGCGTTTTCAATAGAGGTTGCACGATCAGAGACAAAAACCAAATCCTCTTCATCCGGAATGATGGTTTTCAGACATTTCATAAACCAATTCCATGAGGCATCATTATCATAATCAACTATAGCAAAAGATATAGGATACAAGTGAAAATTATCATCTTGTGCTGTGGCAGCAAGTAGAGTCCT
>NC_027756.1:41378845-41436178 GCF_000695525.1 Brassica oleracea var. oleracea | reverse complement strand
ACAAGTATGTTTAGATACATAATGGCGAACAAAAAAACTCTGAGATCCTTTAACTGATTCTGCACGAAAACTCTAACTGCATTTTTTCATCCATGCATCTAAGAATATAACGTGTTTTGTCTGAATATTCTGTGTGGAACTCAAAGCTTTTACTAACTGCATGCAACCTCAACTTTGTGCTCATTTCCTTTTTATTCTTGAAAAACTTCCGGCAGAACAAATCCTCATCATCATCACATTGATTTGTTAAACAAATTGGAGACAAGATATCTAAATGGGAATGTGAATCTTCTCCCATGCTTTCTCTACCACGTCTACTAGAAAAAGATGTCAATTTTGACTTTCCAGACCCATATACAACAAATCCCATCGAGTCCAATCCTCTCTAAGATAAAAACATGAAACATGTACATTAAAAATAGAATTTATAACTCATTATATGACATTGATTAAATTCTTATATATTTATATTTAAGAAAGAAAAAATTTATATGTACCTTATTGCTAACAAGAACACTTGAAGGAGAAATAAGACTGTCTCTAATACGAGTATGTTGTATACCAGAGACTTCGTCAACTCTCTGAATGTTGTTTCATTCAGTCTCCGGGTGTGTTTTTGTTCCTCTCTAGAAAATTAAACATGTATATATTACCTTTATAAGACATTATAAAATAAAATCCATATTTACAAAGTTTTAATAAGTACGTCACAACCAACAATAGCTCAATAAGAGCCAATACTTCCAAAAGTAACGATATTATCGTAGAACTCCATAAAGTCTAATTTCTAAAACAATTTATAGAACCTTATAATTATGAATGTTAAGGTAAGAGTTTTGAAAAGTACCTCAAATACATTACTACTTCCAGCAATAGGTGAATCATGAGTAATGGAAATTTCATCTTGTGTCTGAATCATGTTTGACATAATCAATGGTGATTTTTGTGTTCCTCTCTGAAACATAAAAACATAAAGCTAGTAATGAATCTTATACCTTGTATTTTATAAGGTTGTTATAAACATTAAAGGTGTCATAAATATCTGACAGAAATTTGTACTACCACCAATAAGCAAATCATCTTATATATTAAAACAGAAATCACAACCTTGATTCATGTGTGATTTTTTTAAAAATGGACCTAATGGACATATTCCTAGAAAGTCATGTTACATTTAATATAATCTTATCATTTAAATTTTGGGCCAATCAGAAATTTTTATTGGGCTATCAATAATTGGATTTAAACAATAGATGATCCATTGGATTTATAGATAGTATAAATTAAATAGATATAATTTAATGTTGTAATACTATACATCTATATGCTAAATATTTAAATATTTGTCGATGTTAACTTTTAAAATTATAAATACTTTTTTTAATAACAAAAATTATATTATCTAACAATGATTAATTTTTACTACCCTAAACCAATGAAAACAAATTTTAAACTAGATAGTTTATTTTAAAAATTAAACAAAAACTAAATGTTTAATTATTTACTCAATAATATAAATATATGAAGCGAAAAGTTTGATTTTTTAAAAACTTTTTAAATTTGTGAAATGTTACAATATCTTTGAATATGACAAAAAAACAATTTTTTACTAATCTATATATATATAGTTACGATTTTGATAATGAAATAATAATTCAAAAAATATATACATAGAAGAAGATACAATTACATGTGAAAGTTTGAAACAATCTATTCAATGAAAAAAATATACAGTAAACTTATTATGTTTTAAAAATTGATAGACACATATATATTATAATATATACTAATTTAGAATTGAAAACAAAATATTTATATAAAAATAAATGAAAACAAAAACCCGCGCGATTGTGCGGATCAAGATCTAGTTAGTAATTAACACTTCATCCTGTGTCTGAACCATAATTGACACAGTCATTGGTGATATTTGTGTTTCCCTCTGAAATATAAAAAGATAAAGCTAAATATAGAATCATTTATAATATTTTTACAAGGCCTTATAAATATAAGAGTTGTAATAAATACCTCAAGCGGATTACTATTTTCAGCAATAGGCAAATCATGATTAATCAAAACTTCACCCCGTGACTGGATCATATTTGACACAATCATTGGTGATAATTGAGTTCTTCTCTGAAACATTTTAAAAAAAAACATAAAAGCTAATAGTTAAAATATATGTGGTAATGATCCTCCAAAATGCACAATTATTATTATAAGGTCTTATAAATGTAAAAGTTGTAATAGATACTGCTATGACATACTTCCTCCAGCAATGAGCAAATCATTAGTACTATATACAACCATATAAAATAACTGATAACTCTAATAAACAAACAAGTTAGCAAAAGAGTTTCATGCAGTTACCTTAATGGTTACACATAGATGAAGGTCTTCATTCTCTTTAAGTTTGTTCAGAAAAGAAGTTACTTGACGATCATTCCTAATAAATGCTGGAGGAAGCTCTTTTGTACCAAAGTTTAATTTTGAAGGTGAGGCATAGCTAAGATTTACACTGTTTATGTTGCCATCAATTCCAAAATCTCCTAAAACAGCCACAATCAAATCATTGTAGCTGATATCTTCATGAATCATACTAAGAGATGATCCTCGTTGATCATCCACTATGAAATCCCAGTGAATTCCATTTATTAGTTTCCATTCTCCACATATAGAACATATTTCGGTCATCATAACCTGATTATAAGAACATGGGGATTAGAGAAGGAATGATCAACGAGATATATCAAAAAGAAAAATACATAACACTATGTTCCTCATCGATAAAAATTTATAAGGTTTTATAAATCTGAGATTTGAAAACTTCATGAGAAAAACTTCCTCTCCTTCCCAGAAACCGATCGATTTTGAGAAACCAAACAAAAATTACAGAAAAGAGATGAAAATCACTATCTATTATCCTCTGATCTTTGTTACGCATTCGTGAAGAGAGATTGTTCTGTTCGTTTGAGCTTGTAGTCTTCGCCAAATCTCGTCAACGTCGCCGGAATCATCAAATCTCGCCGGAGAAATCGCCGGAGTCGTCGAATCTCGTCGGAATCGTCGAATCTCTCGCTGGAGTCGTCGATCAATTTGAGAATTTTGAAAATTCTTGTTGGAGAAGACATATGTTTATGTTTGATTAGATAAGGGTATAATGGTACTTTACCCATGAAAATTTTAATGGTAAAGTTGGTTAGTGTAAAGTTGAAAAGTGGTATTAGAAAAGTGGTATTAGTGGCAATTCTCCATATTTAAACCACGCATCAAAAAATCAACATAATAAAATCCAAGTTTTAAAATTTAAAACTTCATCAAAAATACAGTTTAATATAAAATATAAATTTAACCATCAAAATTAAAACATTAACTATTGTTTGTTTTAATCTAAGGGCTATAAATCCATCTTGTAGTTATCTTCTAACTTCTTTCTCATTGGTTAGTTTTTTTAGTACAAGGATTATAATTCTTGACCATTGATTAGTTTTGATCTAATGGTTTAAAATGCTTTTTTCTTCACTTTCTCTCTTCTACTTGACGTCTCCTTCTCATCTTTTGTTTCCGTCGGGAGTTCTTCACAATCCCAGATCTTCTTCATCTCTCTCACTTTCTGTCTTGTAAACAAGAGAGATTTATACATCATCATTCATTTTTTATGCCTTAGTATATTTGGTTTGTAAATATTAGAAGTGAGAGAAGAAGAAACGTCAAAGAAGAAAAGAAGATTGTTGGAGAAGAAGAAAAAGTGTCGAAGAAAACTGGTCTTCGCCGTCTTCACGGATATTGAGCTCGTCGTCGTCGCCATCTATACTCGCCGACGTCATCCTTGTTGCCGTTTCTCAGATCCATCTTCGCCGGTCTCTGTCTTCACCGTAGTCGCCACCACCACTGCTTGTCACCACACTGGTCACCTCTCTCTCTTTCAATCTCTCTCGCTCTTTCTCTGTGTTTTGAATTTGTTCTTGTCACTGGAAGGTGGACAAGGCAGAGGAGCTTGGTGGTGGAGGAGGTAACAAAACTGTTGTATGACTTGAAGACGTCGGAGCTCTCGTGGTAACGAGACTGCGACGGCGAAGGAAGAAGACAATAATGACCTTGCGGCCTCGTGATGTGGAAGAAACACACGGTGATTTAGTTAGGTTTAGATTTTATTGACGACGGCTACAAGCTTTTTGGTTTCTAGGTTTTAGATTAGGGTTGGTTTAGAATTAAAATCAGCCGTAACGTATGCATAACTCAGATGTAAAGTATGCATAATTCAACTGTAATGTATCTGAATGGTATAAGTCAACCGTAACGTTCCTATAAGTCAGCCCTATAAGTCAGCTGTCAACTGTAATTTTTTTCGCGATGTTTCATATTTTGGGCGGGAACAAAATCATTCCTTCAACTCTGAAATCGTCTCCGCAAGCGTCTTATCCCAAATCATCGTATTGTTTATATAACTCAGGTGTCGTTTAGATAACTCAGCTGTATCGTTTATATAACTCAGCTGTGTCGTTTAGATAACTCAGAGATATCCCAAACATACCCTAAAATCGAAAAACAGAATTCAAGTACTTTAAAAAGTTATACTGAAGATCATCTTATCAATATCATGTGAATATAAATCAACTGAATGTGTATAGTTTCTTGAATTTTCAAGTTGAGACTTTAATTTGATCTTGAGATATATGTTCTCTTACAATCACTTATACAAATATATCCTAAACTCAAATTCAGTTAATATATGTTCACTTATATATGTTCTCTTACAATCATTTATAAAAATATACCCTAAAACTCAAATTCAGTTAATATATGTTCACTTATATATGTTCTCTTACAATCACTAAACTATAGCCTTCATTTTCTTACAATTGACGGAACTTAGCCCATCATCTCTCTCTCTCTTTAACTCTTTCTTCTTGTACAAAACGACGAATCCGATGAGAGAAGAAGCAGCAGGATGTAGGATCACCATACATGACGCTGGAAGAGAGAAGCTTCTTCTCTAACCGACCATGATCGAAGACGACAACCACTGCTATAGATCTGTCTCAGATTTTTGAGTTTTTAGATCTATGTTGTTTATGCGACTGATTTGTCCCTTGAATGGTATAAGTCAGCCGTTACATTCCTATAACTCAGTCATCGAGTGTAATTTGTTTCGCGGCGTTTCGTATTTTGGGCAGGAACAAACTCATTCCTTCAACTCTGAACACAATACTAAAACTTTAATCTTTTCTTAAATTTGAATCTGAATCCCTAAACTATAGAACTATAAGGTTATAAAAATTATAAACTCATCTGTAACGGAAGCATAAGTCAGCTGTAATTTGATTATAACTCAGCCGTAACGTATGCATAACTCAGTCGTACCGTATCTGAATAGTATAAGCCAGCCGTACAGTTCATATAACTCAGCCATCGAGTGTAATTGTTTCGCGACGTTTCATATTTTGGGCTGGAACAAAATATTTTGGGCAGGAACAAAATCATTCTTTCAACTCTGAACACAATAAAACTTTAATCTTTTCTTAAATTTGAACCTCAAACCCTAAACTATAGAACTATAAAGTTATAAAATTATAAATTGTTCGTAAATTTGAACTTCAAACCCAAAACTATAGAATTATAAAGTTATAAAAAATTATAAACTCAGCCGTAACGTATGCATAACTCAGTCGTAACATATGCATAATTCAGCCATAACGTATGTGTTGGAGACTCACTGTATGAACTAAAGTTATCATATTCAGATGACACACCATCTGAATCATCAAACATATAAAATCAGCTTTCAAATTCATCATCTTCTTCGTCTTCTCTCATTTTCTTACTTTTCTGTTCAACTCTCTCTTTTTCTTACAATTTACAGGACTTAGCTTCTTCATCTCTCTCTTTGAGTCTTTCTTCTTCTGCAAGACGACGAATCCAATGAGAGAGAGAGCATTCTTGCAAGATGTCGGACGCATTCTTGCAGGATATCAGACCGCCATACATGACACTGGAGGAGAGGAAGCTTCTCTTTAACCGATCATCATCAAAAACGACGACGACTGCAGTAGATCTGTCTCAGATTTTCAATTTTTTTAAATCTATGTTTATAGACCTAGTTGCGGAAACAATAATTACCAGATCAATAAGATCTCAGAGAAAGATGAAGAATAAGATAAAAAAGATGAAGAATAAAAATAACATATACCCTTATTTTACTGTTGTAACATTAGACTAGTGATGACATGGCAAATCCGAGTTGATGACATGACGGATGACATGGAAAATCGGTTAGTCAGCCGCCAAACGAATATATAACTCAGCCTAAATAAATCAGCTCTCATGTACAATGTAAGTCAGCCGAAACGTGGATACTATTTCAATAATTAATCTTTTGCTAATAAATCAGCCGTAATTAGGATGTAAAATCATAAGTCAGCCGTATCGTCAAATAAATCAGCCGTCAAACGAATGCTATTCTAGTAATTAATCTTTCGCTAATAAGTCAGTCGTAAATAAGCGGAGTTTACTGTTAATCCATCCATTTATGGTTGATTGATATAACTCAGCCGTAACAACATCTCATAAGTCAGTCGTAAATTCAATAACTCAGCCAGTCGATGTTCATTAACACAGCCGTGGAAACATAACTCAACCATGTCTTAATTATAACTCAGCCAAATTTTCCAGAAATCAAACAACTGATGTATAAGTCAGCCGTAACGCGTGTACGTAAGTCAGTCGTTATCCAATAAATGAGCCAGATTTCTGTAAATCAGCCGCAACTAACAGTTGACTAATGTTCTTAAGTCAGTTGTTTTCTCTTAAGTCAGCCGTGTTGTTTAATTTAGCCACAACGTAGCAATAACTCAGCTGTAACGATGTATATAGCGCTTTACGGCTGACTTAATGAAAACACGGAACCGAATTCATACGTGGCGCCGGGTTTTTGCTTATGTGGCACTAAAAAGTAATGACATTCTTGTAAATACGTTTTTTCTCATAACATACAAAAAAGCACGCTTGATATTAAAAAATGACAGTAATAATAAAAAGATTCGTATGGTTCTAGTCAATTATCCTATTATTTTAACCAAGACGCTTCAGCTTGGTTTCAGGAAGAAGCACAGTAGAACGAGTGCGTTGGATTCGATTCCTGAGTATGAAAGCGGTGATTCTCAGAAAGGCAGCTCATCTGTGCTTGATTTCAGGTAAGTTTCAATTGCTGCTTCACTGTTTCTCAAGATTATTACAATGTTTTTTAATAGTATCACTCTGTTTTTATACAATATATCATGGAAGGATCCTTGTACCCAAATAGTCATAAAATAAAAATAAAATCTCATACCTAGTCATAAAATAAATACTCAGCCCAATACTCCACTGGGCCTCGCCGCTGATATTCACCAAAGCCCAACACCTCAGATACAGCCAAAACACAACGGCTCCCTGAAGCAGCAGCAACAGAGCAAAGATGGTACGGTGGTGAAGACGCTCTCCCGAGAAAAAGCAGATTTTGATCCTCTCCAAGCTTTAGCCAATGACTCACCATGACAGCTAACGATGTAGATAAGGTTTACTTTTTCTCATCTAGATCCTTCCATGAGATTGTATAAAAACAGAGTGAGTAAAAGCATATCCTTAAGAAAAAGTTTACATCTTTTTCATCCCCTCTTCATCTCAGACCCTCAAAGATTCACAAACAAAATCAAGAACCCTAATATTCAAATCACAGATGGATGGAGAAACCTCCACAGCGAAGAAGGCAGTGGCAACAGTAACGAGTTCCACCTCATCGCCGAGCCGCTACGAGGCACAGAAGAGACGAGACTGGGACACTTTCCTTAAGTATCTAAAGAACTGCGAGCCACCTCTATGCCAGTGTCGTTGCAGTGGCGCACACGTCATCGAGTTCCTCAAGTACCTCGACCAGTTTGGTAAGACCAAAGTCCACGTCGCGGCTTGTCCCTTCTTCGGAGAACCGAACCCACCGTCTCAGTGCACTTGCCCTCTCAGGCAGGCTTGGGGAAGCCTCGACTCTCTCGTCGGCCGCCAAAGGGCTGCGTTCGAGGATATCGGCGGCGGTGCTCCCGAGTCAAACCCTTTCGCTGCTAATGCGGTTAGGATCTATCTGAAGGAAGTGCGTGAAGCTCAGGCTAGGGCTCGAGGGATTCCCCACGGCAAGAAAAAATGGAAACGGCCTCGTGCAGCCAAGGCAACTCTAAACGCCGATGATGGAGGAGGTGGCCGTGGAAGTGGTGTTGCTGCTTTGGTCGTTTCTGCAACTATGGTATAGTAGAAATGCCCGTTGCTAAATCTAATTATAGTGTTCTTTGCTTTTTAAATTTTATAATTTGCGTATTCGTTTATTTGAGTTGTGAACTGCAATTATAAATGGAAAAAAGACGATCGTAGATTATTATAATATGGTTCGTATTATGTTTAGTTATCCTGTATACACGTTATGTACTCGTTAATATAAACATGATAGGGAAAAGAGGAATTATGGTTTTTTTCAAAAAAAGAAAAGAGGAATTATGGTACAAGCTCAAGATCCATTTATCTTATAAATGGCAAAAATGTATTTATAAAAAATAGTGGGTGGTCTATAATTAAATATTTGATAAGGACTAGTGGCCAACCTACAACTCTTGATCATTTCATAAATCTCCAACTCAAAGCATTTTCTTAGCACACAAAAGTTAGCTAAGTAAATATATAGATAGTAGAGATTATTACATGATCTTCAGATCCATGGCTAGTGCTTTGGAACTCCGCAGATTAGTAAGATGGCAGACTAAAATCCTGATCATGCTCATGCATGTTAACATTTCCCCCATTATCTTCAAAGAAAAAGAATTTTGAAAATGATCATAGTTAGTAATATTATGATACAATTAAAAACTACATAATCTTATTTTGGAAATAGAAGAAAATGGTAAATGAAACCGTTAAGACTTGTCACTACTCATCACTAGTGTAGGAGGTGATGTCCGTTACGGACATGAAGTAAGGCATATATTTTGAAAACATGAGGAAATAGCAAATTAAAAAAAAAAAAGAAACGTCGACAGCAGGATTCGAACCTGCGCGGGCAAAGCCCAATTGATTTCGAGTCAATCTCCTTAACCACTCGGACATATCGACAATTTGTTTAAAGAGCAACACGAAATGATTATAATAGAACATAAGTTACTTAAAACCGTCAACTAAGAGGTCCAAACTTAATTGTATGTTTGATAATAAGAATCTCAGAGCTGATTCATTCACAGGGAATAAATAATATTTGGATCTTGTATATTACAACAAAGTGCAGCTTATTCAAATTACAAAGTCTTATATAACATGATATGATTCTGCTGCCACCCTAATTTGCTCACTGCTAGATTAAGCAAATGAGTTTAAGAGATAAATCCTTTGCTTTGAAGACTCTCCACACCATCCTTGATGATAACCTCCATGGAACTGAACTCTAACCCCAATTCCATCAGCTTCTTTGCTGCGTTATTGGCTCGGAGTAAACCCGGTTGAGTCTCTGTCGGCAACCTAACACATATTTCCCAATGCAAGTTATTGAGAGTTAAATATATACTTTGGCTTAAAAGAGAGTTTGTGACATTCTTACTTGGGGACACTGTAATTAGGATAGAGTTCAGCTACTTTGGCTACGAAATCACCGTAGTGAGAGATGGCCTCAACGCACAAGTGTCTTCCTTTAGCAGATGGGTTCTCATAGACAAGTATATGAGCTAATGCCACATCCTTGAAATGCACCGAACCCATGAAGAAGTTCTCGTATGTCTCTGTACACCCTGTGGAATACATCATTCAAAAAGAGGCTTAGTCACATAGACCAATTTCAAATATGTGAATAAAACAAAATAGAATATACCCTCAAGGAGGCGTTGAAGCATGAGCATGCTAGCGTTGATGGATGGAGGAATGACAGGACCCATGACGGTTCCTGGATTCACCACAACCACATCCAATCCCTTCTCCTCGGCAAACTCCCAAGCCGCCTTCTCAGCAAGCGTCTTAGAAAGTGGATACCACAACTACCAAACAGCAAAAGAATCAAATTCATATAGATAATCAAGAAAAGATGTTAACTAGAGAAAGTAACATACTCCATTTTGCTTGCAGAAGTCTTCATCAGCCCAACACTCCTCGTTCTTGATCTTATCAGCTGGCCAGTTAGGGCTTGGAGTTATCGCCGATACGGAAGACGTCACCACAACCCTCTTCACGCCGGCTTCTTTCGCCGCCGTCAGTACATTTAAGGTCCCCTTAACCGCTGGATCAAGTAGTTGCTTCTGTGAAAAGTACATGCATACACTCAAGTGAACTAATCATCATTGGTCCATTTAAAGGTAAGATTTTTGGGATTGGGTGTTAAACCTGTGGATCTTGGACTGCGTCGACAATACAGGGTGATGCGAGGTGGAAAACGCCGGCACATCCGTTGACGGCGGCGGAAACGGTGTCGTACTTCAGTAGATCCATCTCGAATAGATGGAGGCGCGTGGCTGCTCCTTCGAGAGCTTCCAGATGTTTGGTCTCTTTCTCATCCTCTGCAGCAAAAAATTCAATTGCGGTTAGTAGGAAGATACTGTTACCGGGAGGCGTGATTGACGAGATGAATTGGATAAAGATTACGGAGGTTTTTCACGGTGGCGTGAACGGAGTAGCCGCGGAGGAGAAGCAGATGGACGAGCCAAGACCCGATGCAGCCACTGGCGCCGGTGACACAGACTACTTCTCGTTCCGTCGACATTGATGATTTTTGCTTAGAGAGGTAGAGCGTTTCAGTTTCAGACAGTAAAGTAACTCTTTCGGACACTCTCTCTTTTGTCTGTATGTATAGAAAATCGAGAATGTAATGCCACGTGGCACAAGGACTTACGCGAGATTGATTATCGTTGCTGCTGATAAAATTTAAAGCCCAATAATATAATTTAAAGCCTAAGTTTTAAACCTCATGGTGTTTTGGTAAGTCATAAAACGGCACGCAGTTCTTTTTGTTTTTAAACATGGAATGTCTTCTTGGCCTGACAGTATCGTCCGTTAATCGAGGAGCTTCACTGAATTAATGACTCGTCGGCTGTATCTCCTCCTCCTCCTCCTCCTCGTCACGGCGGAGATAAGCATCACGAAATTCTCCGCCGTAGCCATCGGCGTGAACTGGGGGACGGAAGCTTCGCACCCTCTTCCGCCTTCAAAGGTCGTAGAGCTTCTGAAATCCAACGGCATTGCGAAAGTGAAGCTCTTCGATGCCGACCCAAAGGTTCTCCGAGCTCTCTCGGGTTCAAACATTGGCGTCACCGTAGGAATCCCTAATTCCATGATCAAGAGCTTGAATGCGTCAAGAAAGGTAGCAGAGAGCTGGGTCCATGACAATGTCACTCGCTACTTCGATGGAGGAAACAGAGTTCGAATCGAGTAATCTTCTTCCCCCTTCTCTTCCACTTTCCCTTAAAACTAGATTCCGAGCTGCAAGTTTCCTTTTTTAGACCAGTTTCTTGATTTTTAGATTTATTTCTTTTGCACAATGCCAATCTTATCTTTGAATAATGGTTTTGAACTCAGCCATTTGGATTGGTTTGCAGGTACGTGGCAGTTGGAGACGAGCCGTTTCTCCAGAGCTATGGCAATCAGTATAGGCCTTTTGTCATTGGAGCAGCGATGAACATCCAAAACGCTTTAGCTAAAGCGAGCTTGGCAAGTGAAGTGAAAGTCGTTGTCCCTTCCAGCTTCGACTCCTTTCTTTCTGAATCCGGTCGACCTTCTTCAGGACACTTTAGAGCTGACCTCAACAAGACGATGATCGAACTCCTCTCCTTTCTCACTAGGCATCACTCTCCCTTCTTTGTGACGATCTCTCCTTTTATAAGCTTCCGCCAGAACAAGAACATCTCCTTAGACTTTAGCGTCTTCAAAGAAACAGCTAAAGCTCACAAAGACGGACGTAAAGCATACAGAAACAGCTTTGACCTTAGCTACACCACGCTTCTCTCTGCGTTGTCTAGTATCGGGTTTCCGGATGTGGATATTGTCGTGTCGAGGATCGGTTGGCCTACCGATGGAGCAGCAAACGCCACGTCAACGACTGCTGAGGCCTTCTTGAAAGGATTGGTGGGTCACTTGGAGAAAAAGACTGGCTCTTCGCCGCGCTCTCCGGTTGAAACCTACATTGAAAACCTCTTGGACGAAGATAAGAGAAACGTGTCTTCTGGGAGCTTTGAGCGGCACTGGGGAGTGTTCACGTTCGATGGTCAAGCCAAATACAGTTTCAGCTTCAACCACAACGCAAAGAAACTGGTGAACGCGCAGAACGTTCAGTACCTTCCTCCTAAGTGGTGTGTTGTGAACAATAACAAGGACTTGTCAAATGCCTCAGCAAAAGCGTCAGAGGCGTGTTCTGTCTCGGACTGCACGTCAATACTCCCTGGTGGGTCGTGTTCGAGCATCGGATGGCCGACAAACGTGTCGTACGCGTTCAATAGCTTGTATCAGCAAAGTGATCACAAGGCAGAAAGCTGTGACTTTGGTGGACTTGGTTTGATCACTACCGTTGATCCTTCTGAGGATAAATGCAGGTTCTGGATTCAGCTCGACACTTCTCTTTCATCTCCTCACATTCCTATTTTGTTTCTGAGCTTGTCTCTCCTCCTACTCTTCCTACTGTCTTGACTTGACTAACGTTGTAGTTACACTGATCTTGAGTTTTTGCCTTATCCGTTAGACTTGAGGATATATTCTTCATCAATGCTAAGTCTGTGTAATCGGTTCGATTAATTCAAGTTTCAGATTTTTCGGTTTTCAATTTTGATATACAAATAAAAACCGCACTGAAATCGGTTCAAATTGGTCCGGTTTGGTGTATTTTAAGTCAAGAACAGCCCACATGGAAACTGTTATTGGGCTGGGCTTCAAAAAGGTTGCATGAATATGAGGTCTGAGACGGTGTCGTTTTAAGTAGAAAGCAATGTTCAGCTCAGATGGTAGTAGAAAAAACGCGACAATTGTTTTAACGTAAAAGGCTCACAATTAGCTTAGAGTTTTTCGGTCTGTTGTCTATCGCAAACCCTAGGTCATGTCTGGGACGTACAATCAAGGCGGCGGCGGCGGTGGTGCGCCTATTCCGTCGTACGGCGGTGATGGATACGGAGGAGGTGGAGGTTATGGAGGTCGCAGTTCCTCTGGCGGAGGTGGATACGGCGGACGCGGTGGTTACGGTGGCGGCGGCGGTAGAGGAAATCAAGGTATGGGATTTATATCGTTCTAGATCTGACGGATTCTTCCTTCTGATTCTTTAGATCTCTAGCTTTGTTTCTTCTGTTGTATTATTACTTTCTTTTAAATCTGCTAATGATTTTATTCGATTCGATTCAGGCGGTGGTGGTGGATATGGTGATCGCGGTGGAAGAGGAGGTGGCGGCGGTGGGAGAGGTGGTGGTGGTAGAGACGGTGGCGGCAGAGATGGTGATTGGCGTTGCCCTAACCCAAGGTAATCTTCGGTTTGACTAGAATCCATTAGTTCTGCCCTTGTGTAATGATTGGAATTGGATTCTCTGTTGAATAGTATGTTTACCCTGGAAACTGTTTTGTGTATATAGTTGTGGGAACGTGAACTTTGCAAGGAGAGTTGAATGTAACAAGTGTGGTGCACCTGCTCCTTCTGGCACCGGTGACCGAGGAGGTGGCCGAGGTGCCAGTGATCGTGGTGGTGGTGGTCGTGACAGTGGTAGGAGCTACGAGAGTAGTAGATATGATGGTGGCAGTAGGAGCGGTGGTGGTGGTGGCTCTTACGGTAGTGATAGTCAGCATAGGGGTAATGGTTCTTACGGTCAGGGTCCTCCACCTCCTTTGGCGGCTATTCCATCCTATGATGGTTCGGGCAGTTACCCTCCTCCACCCATGGGGTATGGAATGGAAGCAGTTCCCCCGCCTTCAAGCTATGCTGGTGGTCCACCTTCGTATGGTGGTCCCACAGGGGGTTATGGCGGTGATGCACCGAGCACTGGTGGTCGGGGTGGTAGAGGTGGTGGCTACGATGGTGGTAGTGCTCCTCGACGCCAGGAACCTAGTTATGAAGATGCACCTGCTGAAAAAGTCAAGCAGTGCGACGAGAATTGTGATGAAACTTGTGATAATGCCAGAATATATATCAATAATTTACCTCCGGATGTGACAACCGATGAACTCAAGGATCTCTTTGGTGGCATTGGACAAGTAATTACTCTGGTCTTTTTACTTCCGTTGTGTCTTTACATCTCGGAATGAGAGCCGTAGATTCTTGTTTCTGTATTTGTTTATTGGTGTACTGATTGAGAGTGCACTTCCTGTTGAATCTATAATAGGTTGGAAGAATCAAGCAGAAGCGGGGTTACAAAGATCAGTGGCCATATAACATCAAGATTTACACTGATGAGAAGGGAAAGAACAAAGGTGACGCCTGCCTGGCTTATGAAGATCCTAGCGCAGCACACTCAGCAGGCGGCTTTTTCAACAGTATGTACCATGGAATTGCTGTCTAGTTTTTGAATTGCTTGAAAGTTCTACTTTGTGAACGATGGTGGATTGTTTTGTAGATTATGAAATGAGGGGGAACAAGATTAGTGTAACGATGGCAGAGAAGTCTGCGCCTAAAGCTCCTGCTTTTGACCAGAGGTAGCTTTCTTGATTCTTTATTAATACTTCACATTTTCGTTCTCGTTGCTAGTTAGCTGTCACCCCTGCTACATCTTATAGATTTTTGTTGGGAATATTTCTTCCTGTTGTTGCAATGTCGGCTTTTTTTTTTGTTGTTGTTTGTAAGAACTGTATGGACCTTCTTTTCTTCTGGTGGAACTACTTAGTACACTGCTCCGTATGCCATCAAAACTGCGTCTAGATCTATATAGGAAACAATCCACTATCTTACCTCTTTATTTTTAGCTGTAGCTGTTTTTTTTATTTGTGAAGATTTCTTTGTTTATGCTTCTTCCAAGCATAGTTTTTGGCTATATAAAGCATGTTATAGTAATTCCCCAAACAAGTTGCTTCTTTAGTTGGCCTTCCATGCTCTATATGTCTCGACCTTGTGTTTTGAGTCACTTGATAAGCTGACTTTTATTAGTTGGTGATAATGTGATTTTTACAAAACTTGTGAATGGTGCAGAGGCGGTGGTAGAGGAGGAGGAGGTGGCTATGGTGGAGGTGGGGGAGACAGAAGAAGAGATAACTATGGTTCAGGACCAGACAGAAACCACCATGGAGGAAACCGTTCTCGTCCGTATTGAGAGAAAGCGTTGAATCAATGAATCAGCTGTTATGTATTCTAAGAGTTTGTGTGTTGACGGTTTTGGGAATTTTAGTTAAATGTTGCATTTTGATGAGGAAAATGTTCTATAAATCATCATATATTGGAGATACAAACAAACAAAAGAGGTAGGTTTTTGTTCACTTTGACATTGAGCAAAATAAACCCCTTTTGCTCCCTTAGTTTTTCTTGTTTTGTTCTGTTTCTTTTGGGGATCGGTTATTTATGCATGTGTGGTTCGTGTTTTTTTTTCACAATGTGAATTTTTTTTGTTGTTTTTGTTTTTATAGAAGGGAGTGGAAAACTACCTCCAAAATGCATTGCAAATTGGTGGGTAAGATAGGGTTCATGATGATTTCAGGTGAGTGCATTCATCTTCTTTCACTTCCCCTTTCTACTGCACACATCCCTTTGTCATTTCTCTTCTATTCAACATAGACAAACTAGTCATATGCTCCATCTTGTAATATTCAACTCATTTAGGCAAACATACAATTCGTGAAGCTATTATTCTTTTCCTTCTTTCTTTTATAGCACATATGTTCCATGACAAACGGCAGGAGTGGGGGCTCAGCTAGGCACTCGTGTCTGATCCGTGGAACCTGCAGTATGCTTTGAAATTTCAAAGACCAGCTTGATGAATCTAGTGCTAACGAGATCCGGGTTTTTTTGTAAGACCCGTGAGGCTATAGCTGGCTCCGAGTATTTACAAACTAGTGGCGGTTTTAGGTCAATATAAGTAGTTCCAAAGAGAAAGGGTATCTCGTCAAGTCTTTTAGATGCGTCTTGATACGACAATAGCCAGTTGGGATATTGTTGATGTCTGAGTTAGACCTGTTTGATATTTCCTATAGTTGCCGACATGTTCTGAAAGAATAAAAGGATCTTTAGTCATTTGTTTATTAGTTTTGTTATTTGTTTTTACTAGTCGTCTAAATATGTTAAGTTGATAGAATCCATCATAACTGGAACTGCTTATGTTGAAAGTGTAAATTCTACCACAATGAAAAAACGTAATGGATTCTCTTATTTTGTGATTTTATTTCTTAATTCGACAAGGATCCTCTTGTCAATGGTGTAACCACATTATTTTTGGTTTAACGCTCTGCACCTACCATCACATTGTGATTTTAAATTCGCCCACGTAGTACAGAATTGGATGTTACACAGAAGTGTGGTGGACTGTAATTAAGAATCAGTACAACTTCACAACCTTTAAACCTGAGAAATGTGATCCTCACTAAGTGGATCACTTAAAATGTGTAAAAATACTAAAATCCAAATCTTATAGCAGATTACATATTTTATTTTTTTCAGTCGAGTGCTCTTGAGATAAAATTGGATTAACGAGTTCAAATCCAAATTTATGTTCGACCAAACTTGCGATTCTTTTTTCTCGCTTCCTATACAACTTCCATATGATTTAAATTTAGTCGTTCATTTTATTTGTTCTCGTACCAAACATCTGAAAATTGCATATACTGCAATGAACCTGATGCATCCGTCTTCTTCAACAAATAAAAAGACAAAACAATTTTTAAACCTTACCTGTTACCATCTCGTTTACAAAACTCTCACCGATGCGGGATAGAGACATACATACATATACATAAAAGCAAGAAGAAGCCATGGAACTCAGGATGGATAGCGCCATTACATATACAAAGACATATAGTAATGGTGATGAGTCATGGCGCTATCCCTCCTGAGCTTTACAGCTACTTCTCTACTACGCCACCTGCGTTTTGCATGCATATGCATCTTCCTCTCCCCATATGCGTTTCTCTACATGCATGCATGTAGATATGTAATGTTAGAGAGGAGCTTCGTCTTGGATCACGTTGCTGTATTTATAGTCTCAAGTGTCCTAAATAAACTGTACCAGTTTTTATAATATTCAGCATTTTAATGTATTCCCATACCCGCAATAAATGTATTTTTTACTAAGAAAGAGGAATCTGAAAGAATATATTATTCATGTATAGTATTATAGATTCAATGATATTCTAACTATTCTATTCAAAATAGGTAAAAATTCATATTTTATTGTATGTAAGTAGGTTATAAGGTCCGCGCCTTGTATGTAGTAGGTAAAAATTCATATTTTATGTATTATATGTTTTTACATATTATGAAATAAAAAATTTATATTACACAATTAAAATTCAGTAACTATTACATAGATAATTAAATTGGTGCGAACATATAAATCAATTTATTAATCCAAACAATATTTTTAATATTAATGTCTATTGAATTATGTTTTCTATTCATATGATTTTTTGATCATTTGTATCTTTTATATCAAAAACTTTAAATTACTGATAACATAATTTTCATTGTGTGATTAATAGTTTTAGTAATTTATAATTTTTTAAAAATTAGTTGTTCAAAACTTTTATCCAAAAAAACTGTTCAAAGTAAATTTCAAAATTAAAATATTTATGTATTTTATATGGTATATACAGTTTAATTTAAAACAATATATATATATATATCTTTGAATGTTAGTAATTAATTAAATTAGATTTTTTACTTATATGATTTTGTAATCATTTGTATTTTATAATAACCAAAATTTTAAACCATGGATCACAAAATTTAAATGTGAAACTTTTAACAGTTTTAGTAATTTATAATCGTTTTAAAAAATTAAAATATAACATATACAGAAAAATTCAAAATTTTCTTATATGGTTAATGTGGTTGTTTAATTTATTTTAATAGTTTAAAATTAAAAAAATATGGTAGAATATATACTAATTTTTATCAAATATTTATTCGAAATCATTAATTGTCATATATACTTTTTCCACATTAGAAAATTTCATAATTTTAATTTGAGTAAATAAAGAACATTAATAATGAATTTATGGTTAGTTTAGAAAAAACTTATTATATAATTAGATGGACCATTTCATTTCTCTAATCATACTAGTGATGACACGTGGGTACAAAAAGAAGTAATATTTTTCAATTAATATATATGGGATACATTTAGAGAAATTTCCTAGATAGTCATTTTTATGTTTTTGTCACAAAAATAGCTCCCAATGAAACAAATGACAAAAAAAATTTATTAAAGGGTAAAAGTATATTTTTACTGTTAACTAATCTATATTTAGGGTTTAGAGTTAAGGGGTGGAGTTTTGGGGATAGAGTTTCAAATTTAAAAAAAAAATAAAAAATACATATTTAAAATTTCAAAATAAAAAGGAGATATTTTGGTCATTTTTTTTAGAGCTATTTTGTGACAAAAATTTAAAAATAGCTATCTTGACAGAATTGCCGATACATTTATACTTACATGCGTTATAGTAGAGCTAATTATGCGAGAATGTTAACCACTGATAAATACAGTATATCTTATAGTAGAATAAGATTTGTGAATCTTCCTTTTCGTTAAAATTACAATAAATAAACGATGATTTATAGATTAGTACTGTTGGACTACAGTACACTTTAATTTATAAGTTACAATTTAACAGTGTTTAACAAATCGGTTTAGGCGGCGCCTAAATCCGCCTATGCAGCAAATTTTGAGCGAAACAATTTAAAAAATATATATATAAAAAAAATTGGTCTAGATTGGTATAAACGTTACCTAATCAATATTTTTTTTATAAAGCGTATGATTATCGCATAGTAATTTTATGAACATTGAATACAGCAATGAAATACGTCTAGATATATAGTGTATTGACTGGCTCCGTGACATAATGTTTTATACGGTAGTGTTTACTGTTTGGTAGCTAAGCTTTTATATTCTCCACGGCGCAAATTCAGCATGGCCACAAGTCTTCGGTTGGACCAGACACTGAGATAAAAGGAAACGCGGAAACCATATATAAGTAGGAAAAATGAAAAATTTTTGTGGAAGAACGTAAATAGCGGTGATGCATTCAAATATTGGATGTAGGTGGATCTCTATTTGTCTTTCATTTCAAAATATTATTAATGACTATAGAGTACTGTTATAATTTGAGAATCCAGACCTTCACAATATATCTTTATATATATAATAGGCTTTGAATCTCTTCCCGGAGGTCCACCTCAGCTGCCAGCGCACAAATTCAAACTCCCTATAGCCGACACCTGTCCTCATTAATCAAAACGGTGTGTACCATTTTGATTCCGTACGGGCTCTTTTTTTTTTATGTTTTGGTAAATTTGGGCTTCAGCCCGTCCCTTGCTTCCTGCAGAAAACATTGAAAGGCGTCCCCGTTAAACCTAAATTCCGCCTTCGTTCATCTCAGTCTGATTACGGCGGCGATAATGACGATGATCGTTTCCCCTCTTCCTGTAACGGAACTCGACATTAATGGCATTAATACAGACGCCCAGTACGAGCCCTTCAATGCGTCGTTCCGTAGGCGAGATCCAAGTTATAAATAGGTTCGTATTCACCTTTTATGGAGATCTTGCTCCTTTCATCTCTCTGCTGCTTATCTCATCGATCTTCTACTCATCTCTCTAAATGGCCATGTCTAGGGTGTTTTTTCTGATTTGAAAACCGGGAAGTGTTCATCGGTTGTGGAGGCTAGGCTGCTGAGATACTGGGAGGCTAGGAACGTTAAGAGGGGTGGAGAGCTTATGTGGAGAGGGGTGGAGAGCTTATGTGGGTGGATATGCTTTTGGTCGATGTTAATGTAAGTGAATTCCAAAAGTCCGCTCTTCTTGATCGTTAGAGTTGATTGTGTTTTGTGTGAATTTGATCATGTATTTAAACAGAATCAGTAACTGGATTTTTTTTTCCGCATCTCTATTTACGTTTTTGGAAAGTAGACAATAGAGTATCTTGCGTTTGATGAACCCTTTTTAGTTTTTTTGAAAGTCATTAGTTTTTGATTACAGGACTATTTCATTTGCTCAATGTGTTTTGCTTGGTTTACCATTTCTTTTTTGAGAACATTTTAAGTGGTTTCAGGAGTATTTTGTTGAAGTAAACTTTTAACAAAAGGGTTTGATTGCTCTGTTCAAAGTGTGTTGGTTTTTTTCAAATCATTAGCTTTTATGGTGGAACCCAATCATGTCCTAAAAGTGTGTGGCTTTGTATATCATTTTGGTTTAGACATGATTTGTGTTTGCTATAGAGTGTTCATGTCGTGTGTGGTTAAAGTGTGTGGCTTTTGTCCGAATATCATTTGATGCTTTGTACGTATATCATTTGATTACTTTGAGTAAGTAGTTTGAAGCATGATTGGGCATGTGGTTTGTGGTTATGTGAATTTGAAAATGTTGTTTAACAGACTCATTACTAATATTTTTAAAATGTTGTTATATGCAGGCCACCATGATGCAGGCCACAATCAGCGCTCACCGTCTACCACAGTACCAAGAGAGACTTACTGCCGGTGCAATGTATTCCATAGCTGATTTTTATGTCGCTAGATGTGCTCAGAACTTCAGACTTTCTGATTCTTCATTGATGATCCGTTTCAATAAGTCTACGTCTTTTGACGAGATAGATGATCCAGTCTCTGCCTTTCCTGAGGAAGCATTCCGGTTCCGTGACCAGTCGGAGCTGCTTGGTTTGGCCAATACAAACACTCAGTTACCAGGTACTTTAATACATACTTCTTACGTAGTTCATCTTTATACATGATGTGTTGTACTGACACCTGATCTGAACTGCATGTAGACATCATAGGAGAGATCCTTAGCGTCAAGAGTACTGTTACTGACCCTCCGGAGGAGAAGAATCGTGTCTTGGTGGCCATAAAAATGGACAGGTAATTATCCTTCACTTTTAGTACTAACTGATGTTATCCTACCAACTGATGCTCTGTATGTTGGCAGTAATGACACTGTCACTCTAAGCTTATTTGTTCTCAAGCTGTTGCTTTCCACAAACAACTTGAGGCCATGCGTGTTGATCCGAAGGTCATTGTTGCTACTAGCATTAACCCAAAGATGGTTGGAGGTATTGAGATTCCATTTATAATAAGTAACAGCTTGCATTCGTATAATCCGGATCCTTATATTCACATTTCTCTATGCAGGTCGTTTGTTTCTCAATGCGACGTCCGGAACACATGTGTATTTTGACAAGAAGACGAAAGCAGGGGAAGTTCGATTCTACCAGTATGTTTTTCGTTTGTTAAATGTGACTGCCTAACCATTGTGCATTGACGTATCCTGACTGCCTAACCATTGTAATATGCGCAGGTTAGTTGTCAGGGACACTGGGCTTGCATCAGCCGCCCCGCTGCTACGGTCGCATGCGAAGGTTGAGAAGATGACGATCGCTGAGCTCAACAGCTTCATCGTCTCCGCTGGAAGTCAGGTTAGATAACTTGCTGTTCATTCTTGATTGGTTCCAGTCATCTCTAAATGGTTTTACATATGGTTTTCTCTTCCATGATGCAGTAAATCGATTTCCTATGTACTGGGAGGGTTGTTCGAGTTGACACAGATAAGGGGTGGTGTTATGTGGCTTGCTCCAAATGCAGTAAAAATTTGCAGCACACCGTCTCCGTATTTACGTGTGGGCGATGCAATAATTCACATGCAGTTGGAGCACTTCGGTAAGTATAATCTCTATTTAATTGTTATTTATAAATCTGTTAATAATTTGGCTACGCCTCTATATTCTTATTACAGCTACCGTGTGGAGATGGCTATAGCTGACGATACTGCTGAAGGAACGTTTGTTTGGTTTGATGGGGTGATGATGAAACTTCATAGTCTCCAAGCAAGCGAGGCTGTTCAGATGCTGGTACGCTACATCTCTGTCCACCCGCGTGTCTGACTCCTTCTAACTGACATCCCATTCTCATTTGCTTTCATGATAAATAGGCAGCAGATGGAGGGAATCCTGAAGACTGTAGGATACCTCCGTTCATTGCAGACATGGAAGGAAAGTCGTACATTTTCCAGGTGAGGGTAACAGCGTTTAACTTCACCGAGCATCACAAGACGTTCACCATAACGTGTATTGCTGAGGAGCTTGGTCGTGCGCCAGTCGACGACAATGTAAGTATTATGTGTACTATACTGGATCATTGTCTCCTCGCTATTTACGTTTATGTGTATGTCTAACAACATGAATGGATCAGGGAGGTGGCGATGATGATGACAATGACGTGCCCCTGACAATGGATCAGGTTGATGCTTATGCATTTGTATTTGCTTATGAATTTTTATTTGCTTTTGGACTCTCTGGATTAACAATGCTTATGCTTTTTTATTTGCTTTCACGTATTTGGTTATTTGTCTTCTGGATATTTCCATTTTTATGGGCAATTTAAGTTTAAGGATTTTGCATTTCGGTATTATTTTCTTTAAAGATTTCGAGAAATACATCTGCAATTTAAGTTTAAGGATTTTTTTGGATGTCTTGAAGTTAAACTATGCGAATATGGTTTATTTCTGTTATGATTTACATCTTTATACACCGGGATGAGCGTTCTCTATTTCCATCAATTGTGTGTCAAGAACCTTCAATATCAATGATGTATAGAAAATAATCCATATAACATTGGATCGTAATTTGGATCATGTAATAGGGTGGACCCCAAAAGCGTATAATTTGAACACTTAGTTAGCTTAGTCTTTTTTTCATAACATAACTGTTTTAGGAGTTTGTCTGACACTTATAGTGATGTATTAGAAAGTCTGAGAGTAAAGATGACATTTATGAATCATTTTACTGATTAAAATGTAAATATTATTGCTAATCAAAATGATACATTTTTAGTTTTTTTCAAAACATAACTGTTTCAGGGGTTTGTATGAAACTTATAGTGATGTATTAGAATTGACAATGTAATAGAAGTTTGAGCATGAACCATACCATTTTATTAGTAAGTCTGAGAGTTAAGATGACACGTATGAAGCATTTTACTGATTAGACTTTAAATATTATTACTAATCAAAATGTAACATTTGTAATAATAATAATGATTGGAGTAATGTTACGAAATTAATTATGGCCTATCTACTCTCATAAGAACAAACACCAAATCTATCAACCACATATTTACCAATTTATCACATGTTAGAGAACCCAATATTGCTTGACTATCCACCTTTTACGAAACCCGTTAGCGACATTAATATTTTACAATAAAACTCATCAAATGCGTAGTGGAATGATTAAATTATGATCCGTTGCACGTAAATTATCATCAAAAACCCTCACTCTTTCCTGCTCATCTCCTCAATATAACCAGACCAAAACACCACACATCACCACCAAAAAAAAAAGGCAAAAACTCAAATCACTGTAACTTCGCAAACACTTCAATGGGGCCAACTTCAAATAAACAGTCTTATTAGTTCTATGAACAAAACTAGTTAATTGTAACGAGGGTGAAACTGAATAAAGAATCACAATCAGAAAAATAATGATTCATATTACTTTACAACATAAATTTTTAAAATAAAACCAATTGTAGACAAAAATAAAAAAAATAAGACAATCTAAATTATTTTCAAATTAGCATCCTGCCCGTAGGGCGAGCCGGCCCTAGTATATATATATATATATATATATGTTTACTTGTCTAGCTGTGACTGTGTGATATGTTCAGAGCACGTTTAATGCAGTGGCTTAAGTAAGGTGCTTAAGTCAAAATGCAATTAAAATAAAAGAAAAAAAGAAAAAAAAGACAACAGGCGTTGCTTAATTAAGCACGGGAAGCGTCGTTTCTTATTTGCCACGCGTCGCAAAGCAAATGGCTGGAGAAGAGGTGTCGTTGGCTTCCGTCGTGTTTCTTCTTTTCGTTCTCTCCTCTCTGTGGCGAAAGCCGACATCGCATGCGATCGGTGGGTCTTTTCGACGAAACGGCCGCCTCTGTCGGTGGCTGGCGTCGACGACGGCCAACGACGTCCTCTCTATCTGTTGCTCTTCTCCACCAA
The DNA here is from genome assembly GCF_000695525.1 of Brassica oleracea var. oleracea. Lineage (NCBI taxonomy): Eukaryota > Viridiplantae > Streptophyta > Magnoliopsida > Brassicales > Brassicaceae > Brassica > Brassica oleracea. The sequence continues at coordinate 41,412,036 of NC_027756.1, read as the reverse complement.
CGAAAACGGCGACATCTCTCTCTCTGTTTCTTTCCTCTCCTCGGCGAAAGGCGAGATATCTCCCAATTGGTGGCTCTGTTCGACGATAAGGCGACGTCTCTGTCGGTGGCTGTCGTCGAGGAAGGGAAACGGCGATCTCTCTCTGTTTCTTTCCTCTCCTCGGCGGAAAACGGCGAGCTCTGCCTCAGGCGAATCGGAAGGTAAAGATTTGTTAATATGATTATTTGTTTGGATTTTTCAATTATGCATGTATTTGATTTTGGTTTTCTCGAACAGATCGAGAATATTAATATGAGGAACATGAAAAAAATTATTTGATTTTTTTTTTGTCTTTGTGTTGTGAGATGGAATGATCAAGAGGTATGATCGAGGTTTCTTAAACAAAAGCCAGACAATTATTCATAACAAAAGCCACACGATCAAGGGCCACATGATAAAGGTAAACCTTTGTCTTTGCTCGGTTGAATTGGATAAAACCGTTGTATTTGGTCTGGTGAATTGGATGAAGCATTGTTAATTACATTTTGTGGTTTGTGGTTTGTTGATGTTGATTTTTATTCTCTGGCGAGCTCATATCTTAATATATACATCTTTGTTTTGGAAGTGATTTGTTTCTTTCCTCTCTGTCTTTAGGTTGTTTGATCAAGATGCTTGATCCAGGCTCGTGAGACAAAAGGCCTACGATTGTTGATACAGGTAAACCCCTCTCTTTGCTCTGGTTAATTGAAAAAGCATTGTATGGTTGTGTAAATGTAAATGTTGATGGTTAGTGTTAGGTTCGGTAATAAATGCGTGTGTGATGAATGCGTTAGGTTATGGTTGTGTTAAGATAATAAATTGTAGTTATGGTTTGATACATATCGATGGTCTTGTGTGATAATTGCGTTAGATATATGTCCTCTCGAACTGATTGTGATCAATGCTTCTTTTCCTCCTTTTAAACTCTGTCCTTGTCTTCTTTCTTGAGTCTCTCAAGCACGGGGTGTCCTTCTCTTCTCACTTCCTCCCATTTTTTCTTAAATTTATCTCTTCTTTGCGATCTTGGAATATGAATTCCTATCCATATAGGCATAATCCAAAGTTTGTTGATTTACTCAATAGTCAATAAGATATTGCCTTTGGATCCTATGAAGATAGTGTCGAGCTATCTTCAATCCAAGTTCCTTTTCTTGCCACTCAAGGTACAGCTGATTCAGCCTTCGTTGGAGACACTCCTGCTGACCGTAGAGAACGAAGAAAATGGAACCCAGCGGACGATGTTGTGCTGATCAGCTCGTGGTTAAACACGAGCAAATATCCAATAGTTAGCACTGAGCAAAAGTCAGGTGCTTTCTGGACAAGAATAGCCGCTTACTTTGCGGCAAGTCGTCAAGATGGTGGCTGCGAACAGAGAGAGGCTAGTCATTGCAAGCACCGTTGGCACAAGATCAATCATCTCGTTTGCAAGTTCTGTGGCGCCTATGAAGCTGCAAGCAGAGAGAAGACTTCTGGTCAAAACGAAAACGATGTGCTCAAACTAGCTCATCAAATATTTTACAACAACCATAAGAAGAAATTCCTCCTTGAACATGCTTGGAATGAGCTGAGGCACGACCAGAAGTGGTGCGAGCTTTCATCTGCTAAGAACGAAGGAACCTCTAAAAAAAGAAAGTGTGAGGACGGTGCAGATTCTTCAACATCTCAAGCAGATTCTAAGAAGTGTCCACCGGGTGTTAAAGCCTCAAAGGCGAGTGGTAAGAAGACGGTTGATCATGAGAAGACTGTGAATGAGTTTCAGAAGATTTGCAGAAGGATCTGGAAGCTAAAGAACGCTTGTCTAAGATGAACCTGCTTGATAGTCTTATTGGAAAAAAAGAACCTTTGGCTGAGTATGAAGAAGCCCTTAAGAAAAAGCTAATCAATGACTTGTTCTGATTGTAGTTGTCTTGTTGTTTCTTGTTATGTTCTTGTTTAATATAGTTCTTGTTTCGTTTAAAGTTGTTCTTGTTCTTGTTCTGTTTAAGGTAGTTCTTGTAATGCTAAAATGTTCCTGTTTGGTTTAAATTGATCATATTCTTGTTCTTGTTCTATGCCACTGATGTTCTTGTTCTGTTTAATCAAGCGGATGGAAGATATTGTTGTTGCTTAGTTGTATGATGTTGATAGTCACTTGTTAACGCAGATTTTACTGTTTTGTACTCTTGTAGATACCAGCTGAGGTGATGGCTGACTTGTACTCTTGTATCACGGGAGAGTGGAGAGGCAGACAAGACCACGAGAGAGTGGAGAGTCAGACGAGACGACGAGAGAGTGGAGTCAGACAAGACCGCGTTGTGTTGTATTGTCTTGTACACGGACACAAGATGACACAGTAGACCACAAGACCACTCTTGTTTTTTATTGTCACGGGATTATTTGACTCTTGTAGTCTTGCATCACAGACACAAGATGCCACTTGTATTATTTGCCTCTTGTTATCTTGCATCACGGACACAAGATGTGTAGTTGTTATAAATTGTGTAGTTCTCATTCTTGCCTCTCCATTCTTATAAACGTGTAGTTCTCATCACAACCATTCTCTCAATTCTTGCATCCCTCCATTCTTATAAACGTGTAATTCTCATTACAATCACACTTATAAAAATCCACTCCCTCCATTCTGTTTAAGTTCTCATCACAACCAAAATTATAACAATCAATTCTCTCAATTCTCTCCATTCTCATTACAAGCACACTTATAAAAATCTAAAAAAATTCATCTCATGGCATCTTCTTCTTATAACAATTTCGAGGAGTCAATGGATGAAACCTTCGATCAATATTTTGATTATCATTTCGATCAAGCATTTGAGAATTTGTGCAATAAGTTTGGTGATCAAACAGAAGGAAGGAAGACAAGGAAAAAAGGAGCTTTTATCGAAAGAAACCGTGAAGAAGGCCATCTCCTGTTATGGAATGATTATTTCAGTGACGCTCCAACGTATCCTAAAAATCTATTCCGACGACGATTTAGAATGAACAAGCCATTGTTCATGCATACTGTTGATCGTCTCTCCAATGAATTTCAATTCTTTCGTCAGAAGAAGGACGGTCTCGGAAGCCTTGGTCTCTCTACACTTCAAAAGTGTACAACAGCTATTCGTGTGTTGGCATATGGGTCTGCGCTTGATGCAGTCGACGAATACCTCAGGCTCGGTGCAACCACAACTCGGTTATGTGTGAAAACTTTTGTGGAAGCAATAATAAATTTGTTCGGCGATCAGTACCTAAGAAGACCAACACCGGATGATCTTCAACGTCTACTTCATATTGGTGAGCTTCGTGGATTTCCCGGGATGATAGGAAGCATCGATTGTATGCATTGGGGGTGGAAGAATTGTCCCACCGCTTGGAAAGGGCAATATTATCGTGGTTCTGGAAAACCCACTATTGTTTAGAGGCGGTTGCTTCATATGATCTCTGGATATGACATGCGTTTTTTGGACCTTCAGGTACCTTAAATGATATCAATGTTCTTATCGCTCACCTGTTTTTGATGACATTATAAATGGTCAAGCTCCGCAAGTGAATTTCTCGGTCAACGGAAGAGAGTATCATTTGGCTTACTATCTCACTGATGGTATTTATCCGAAATGGGCAGCTTTTATCCAATTTATTCCAATTCCACAAGGCCCGAAAGCAGTTTTATTTGCTCAATGTCAAGAAGCTGCCCGAAAAGATGTCGAACGTGCTTTCAGAGTCTTGCAAGCTCGATTTGCCATTGTTAAAATTCTGGCACTTTCTTGGGATAAAGTCAAGATTGGGAAGATTATGAGAGCATGTATCATACTCCATAATATGATAGTAGAAAACGAACGAGATGACTACACTCAATACGATGTTTCAGATTTTCAACAAGGCGAAGGAAGCGGAACCTCACATGTCGATCTCACCTATTCTACAGATATCCCTACAAATATCGCCAATCAGATGGGTGTTCGAACAAGAATCCGTGATAGACAAGCGCATCAACAACTGAAAGGTGATTTGTTTGAACATATATGGCGTAAATTTAGACGTTATCAAGACAACAACTGAGCTTGTATGCCCATTTCAAATTATTATCGGTTATTTTAGTAATCTTTGTTTTAATGTTTTTATGTTTGTATTTTTAAATCTATATTTAAAATGTTATGTTTGACTTTGTTTTATTTAATAAATAAATTTTATTTTTTTTAAAAAAAATTATGTTTAAAAATAAATTTAATATTTTTTATTGTTAAGAACCTTAATTACGCAACTCCCAATAAACCACTATAATTAAGTGTTTTTGAAACCTTCATTTTAATTGTAAAAAATTCACTAAGCACCACTTAAGAGCACCATCAACCCAAAACCCCAAAATGGGTATCTTAATTTGTGTTTAATAGTTTTTAATTGGAAAAGTGCATTAAGAGACCGGAGGATGAAGAGACCCGTTAATTTCCGTGGTCCAATGCAAGTCTCTTAATCAAGGTTTCTTAATTTTTTTTTAATTAAACATAATTTTTTTTAATTTTTCTTATTAAACTTAAATTTAAAACATAGTAAAAGATTACAATTGAAACATAGATTTTAAAAACAAAAAATAAAACATAAAAACAAAGTTTATTAAAATAATCGAGAATAATTTGGAACATACATCCGAGCTCAATTGTTGTCTTCACCGCCTCCAAATTTTTGTTACAAATGTTCATCCAAATCAGCTTACAGGCGTTCATGCTTTTGTCTATCACGAATTGTAGTTCGAACACTCATCATATTTTGGATATTTGAAGGGGTATCTGTAGAATACGTGAGATCGACATGTGAACTTCCGCTATCTTCTCCTTGTTGGAACTCTGAAACATTATACAGATTGTATCCATCTTGTTTGTTTTCGACGATCATATTATGGAGTATGATACATGCTCTCATAATCTTTCCAATCTTGGATTTATCCCAAAATAGTGCAGGACTTTTAACAATGGCAAAGCGACCTTGTAAGACTCCGAAAGCACGCTCGACATCTTTTCGGGCAGCTTCTTGACGTTGAGCAAATAAAACTGTTTTCGGGTCTTGTGGTAGTGAAATATATTGGATAAAAGTTGCCCATTTCGGGTAAATACCATCAGTGAGATAGTAAGCCATACGATACTTTCTTCCATTGACGGAATATGTGACTTGCGGAGTTTGACCGTTTATTATGTCATCAAAAACAGGTGAGCGATCAAGAACATTAATGCCATTTAATGTACCTGGAGGTCCAAAAAATGCATGTCATATCCATAGATCATATGAAACAACCACCTCTAAAACTATTGTTGGTTTACTCGAACCACGAGAATATTTCTCTTTCCAAGTGGTAGGACAATTCTTCCACTCCCAATGCATACAATCGATGCTTCCTATCATCCCGGGAAATCCACGATATTCTCCAATATAAAGTAGACGTTGAAGATCAGCCGGTGTTGGTATTCTTAGATACTCATCGCCGAATAAATATATTATTCCTTCCACAAAATGTTCCACACATGACCGAGCTGTCATTTCACCGAGTCAGAGCTATTCGTCAACAGCATCAGCCGCACTACCATATGCCAAGACACGAATGGCTGTTGTACACTTCTGAAGTGGAGAGAGACTACTCCTTCCGAGAGCATCTTGCTTTTGTCGAAAGAATTCAACTTCGGTGGAGAGTCAATGAACAATTTTAATGAACAATGGTTTGTTCATTCTAAAACGTCGTCGGAAGAAATTTTCAGGATACGTTGGAGTATCACTGAAATAATCATTCCATAAACGAGTATGTCCTTCTTCACGATGTCTTTCGATATAAGCTCGTTTTTTTTTTCCTTCGTTCTTCTTGATCAACTCGAATGGTTAAATTCTCAAAGGCGTGATCAAGGTGTTGATCAAAGAGCTCATCAAATGCATCATCAAATGCTTTGTCTAAATTGTTTTGAGAAGAAGAAGCCATATATGGTGATTAAAGAGTTTTAAAAACTTGGGATCAAAGAGAGAAAATATTTTGAGAAGTTGTGATCAAAGATTTTGAGAAGTTGTGATCAAAGAGTGAAAAAATAGAGACTTGATATTTTGTTTACGGTACTTGTGATCACAACAATATAAAAAAAAAGAGACTTGAGATTATGGATATGAAACTTGTGATGAAAGAGTGAAAAAAAAAGAGATTTGAGATTTTTAAAACTTGTGATCAAAAGAGAAAATACATAGCCTTGAGATTAAAGAGTTGTTCATACAAGTCGAGAGAGAAGATATATAAAGAGATTACAAGTTTGGTACAAAGTCGACACAAGTCCGTGATAGACACAAGAGTACAAGACACAAGACTTGACATAAGAGTACAAGATAGAAGACTTGACACAACAAGTCGTGATCAACTAGTGTTTGAACATAGCGACACTTGACACAACAAGTCCGTGATCCTCTCTCGTCTGAGTATCTTCCACTCCCACGTCTTGACAGAACACGACAAGTCCACAATGCTCATGTAGGTATCTAGAACAAGACACAGAAATCAATTCAGTATAAACAAGAACCAGCAACAGAGAGCATTAACAAGAACACGACCAAGAATCAGCAACAGAGATCATAAACAAAGTGGATTAACAGAAACAAATATCATTAATTGGAACCAACAAGAACATGAACATGAGTTACATAAGATGAACTTTAAACTAAGACGGCATAACATCAACAAGAATCAGCAACAGAGAACATGACATACTTAAACTAAGACGACATAACATGAAACTTTAACAGAGCAACCAACAAGAACATGAGTTACATCAACTCTTTAATTAACTTTATCTTGAGATCTTCTTCAGATAGTATGCGGCAATTCTCTTCCAGAAAGCCATTGACTTTTGCTCATTCCCAACAACGGGATCCTTGCTCGTGTTCAACCACGAGCTGATAAGGACTATATCTTCTGATGGCGACCACGTCTTTCGTTCCCTACGCTCTGCCGGAAGCTTGTCACAATGGATTGGTTCTTGTTGACTGCCTACGAAAGGATCTTGTGATGCAGAGACTGAAACACTTCCTTGACTGCCAAAGACAACATTTTGTTGACTATTAAGTAGATCAACAAATTTGGCATTGTCTTCAAATGGATTGAAAACCATTTCCGAAGAGGAGAAAGAGGAGAAAGAATGAGCAAACGCATTAAGATGATGGAGATTGAAGAGAAACACAATGCTTATAAATAACTACAACGAGAAGTAGCATTCAACAACTAGAACCAGACTTGAATGCATTAAAGAGTAGACATATATCTAACAACAAACAACAAACAATGCTTTTTCATCTTCATAACACTATAATCAGAAAGACTTGACATTTATCTAACTTATTCAAAACATTTAACGTTCGGATTTCTATGTTACCATCAGTTCTATTTATTACACAACCATAATCTTAACTACATCTTTTATTACCCTCCTTTCAATTCATCACAGAACCTAAACCACATCAGTAATAATTCAGATGGAAGAGTAACACTAACCTTTTATTGATGAACCTCCATGAGCTCTCTTTCCACCGAAAATATCAAACGCTTGTTTATCCCTTCATCTCACCACACATGAACAAAAAAAAAATTAATCAACAGAAAGAACCGAAATCAAAATTGATAAACTTGCGACAAACATAACGAGATTCAATAAAAATATTTTTCACCTAAAGCCAACAGAATCAACGGACAGAAACATTATCAAAACTATAAAACTTTCAACCAACAAATCACAACTAATCAAAGCACAATCCGAGACATCCATTATTGAAGAACATGAAACCGAAGCTTTACCTGAACGAATCGCGGAGAGCCATCGACAGAGAGCACCGTCGCCGTTGAGGAGAGCCATCGACAGAGAGCCATATATCGCCGTCGACGAGAGCCACCAAGAGAAATAATCGAACCTACAAACATAAGAAAATCTTACAATTAGAACAAGAATAAGTCTAATCTAAGACATGCATGACTGAAGAACAGAACAAACGATTCACCTTCCGATTCCAGTTGATCCACAGAGAGAGAGAGAGAGAGAGCGGTTCTTCGCCGTCGAGGATACCCACGGTGAGGGAGATAATCAGAGATTTCCTTCCTCGACGACAGCAACCGAGAGAGAGATAGGACCTTCTTTGTTTCCTCGAGGAGCCACGAAGGGAGAGAGAATTGTCGTTTCGTCTACGATCCACAGAGAGAGAGGAACCACGGAGAGGGAGTATCGCCGTTTCCTCGCGGAGCCACATAGAGAGAGTATCGCCTTTCGTCGAGGAACCACGGAGAGAGAGACAATCGCCCTTCTCGGAGACGAAGATGGAGAGTTTTCGAGAGAGGTTTCGAGAGAAACCAAACAAACCGAACACACGCTCCTCCTCTCTCCTCTCCTCTCGCCTACACGTGTCCCCAAAAGACGGTCTCCATCGTCCCCAAATTAAAGACGGTTTTTCAGATTTTTAGTGTTTTTGATTTATTTTAAATGCATAATTAACCTTAGAGACCCTTTAAATACATGCGTTAATGATGGTCTAAGGGTGCTAGCAATAAACATGCTCTCATCGTCCCCACAAGGAACAAAACAAAGGAGGAGGAAATAGATGCATGGGAGTTTGTGTTAGCCAGCTACCATGGCCGTGCCTTGCACGTCCCTGTCCCTTATGTTATTGCTTCTAAATTCATCCATCATTCTCTTTTGTATTTTATCAACTAATTACTGATATATTGGAGAAGGAAAATATTTATTTCAGTAAGGGATACTGCAAAACTTAAGGAATGAAGTGACATTTTCACATATTTAACCTCACATGTAATACTTAACACTGTAAAAAGAAATAGTAACAAATCTTATAGCAACTTTTGAATATATTCACAGTTTTCCATAGCATTTCATAGGAAAAGAAACATATTTTAATTTACAGTTTACAGAGTACAAATATATTTCTGGTGCAACAAGATAAAAGAGAAAAACATATATATATATATATATATATATATGGTTTTTATTTAAAATATGTGTAAGAAAACAAATTCAAAAAGTAAAATTCTTTTTTTATGCTAAATATAGATCATACCACAAAATACATGTTTTCAAGTCAAAAACTCGTAACCAGAAAAAGAAAACAAAGGACTAAGCGAAAACTAGAATTTTTCCCAAAAATGACGCACATCCACACTTGTTTTCAAAAGAACATCAACTTTGTATCTATTGTCTTCTCTTTTTCTCTCTCCATCGATGATCACAATCGTTTTGCTTTAGATGAACAAAACCGTGATCTTAAACAAATATTTTGAATGGTTAGGCATTTCCCCAGCAATGACCGGATTCTCATGCCAATCCATATTGGGTTCTGGCCGGAGGACCCACCACCCACCGGTGAGGTTAGTACTCGAGACTTCTCGTCTAGACTTCCGGTGGTTTGTCGACACGTTCACAGTAAGCAACCATTTGGAATGTTCAGAGGCGAAAACGCTATGAACTATGCATTTTCAACTTTCTTGATCGAGGCAATTCTTATTATCTTCTTCATCAAAATCACATGCTTCCTCCTTCGACCTCTACGTCAACCTCGTATCGTCTGCGAGATCATTGTGCGTCACTAATCTTATACATTCATTTATCATATAGCTTGGGGTACACTCAGATGAAACATTTGTTCTGATTATTATACATGCATGACCTCTAAAATTATCGATTTTTTATATTAAAATTGACCTAAAATGTTTATAGGTTTATAAATCTCAAATTCCACCATGCATATGGTTTAAATAAATAAAAATTGATTTAGAATATTAAAAAATGGTTTTGTGTGTGTTTTGAAGGGTGGAATGATGATAGGACCGTCGATGCTTGGAGGAAGCAGGAACTTCAACTACTACTTGTTCCCACCGATATCAAATTACATATGTGAAAACTTGGGACTGTTGGGATTTGTTTACTTCTTCTTTATCACTGCGGCCAAAACTGACGTTTCAGCCATTGCAAAGTCTCCAAGAAAGCATAAGTACATTGCTGTGATCGGCATTGTCGTCCCCCTGGTATGCACTTTGGCCACGGGGATGGCAATGCGAGACAAAATGGACAAGAACATGAGAAAGTTTTCATCAGTTGGATCGATTGCGTTTGCCTTGGCTTTTAGTTCTTTCCCTGTCATCTACACCGTCTTAAGAGACATGAACCTTCTCAACTCTGAAGTAGGCAAGTTCGCCATGTCGGTGGCTCTCATTGGAGACATGGCAGCGATTGTTGCTCTTATTTTTTTCGAGGCCTTGAATCAGGTAGAGGAAGGAGGAGCCACGGCTATAGTTTGGTATCTTATATCGGTGGTTATATTCAATGCTTTTATGTCTTTGGTTGTGGGACGAGCTCTTGAGTGGGTGGTCGACCAAACGCCAGAGGGGAAACTCGTCGACCAAAACTATATTGTAATGATTCTCATGGGTGTTCTTGTCGCTTGTTTCATTACAGACATGTTTGGTTTATCTATGGGCATGGGACCCATTTTGCTAGGGTTCATTGTCCCTCAAGGTCCACCTTTGGGTTCGACGCTGGCTATTAGGAGCGAGACTTTCATCCATGAGTTCTTGATGCCTTTCTCCTTTGGTTTGGTGGGACTCAAGACCAATGTCAATCTTATCACCAATGATATTTGGGAACAAAAGCTCTCTCCTCTCGTCTACATGACAGCCGTTGGATTCATCTCTAAGTTTCTCGCTGTGTTTTCCGCTGCTGTCTTCTTTAAAATCCCCACCAGAGACAGTCTCACGCTTGGTCTCATGTTGAACTTGAGAGGCCAGATAGATACCTTGCTCTACTTGCATTGGATAGACAAAAATATAATCGGTTTACCCGGTTTTGCTATCTTGGTTTTGCATGCCCTTGTGGTTACGGGAATAGCAACACCGCTTATCAGCTTCCTTTACGATCCAGATCGTCCTTACAGGATCAGCAAGTACCGCACCATACAACACACTCCCCCGTCTACCGAGGTGGGACTTGTTCTCGCCGTCGCCGACCACGAAGCCTTGTCCGGTTTGTTCACCTTTCTCGACCTTGCTAATCCCACTACAAGTAGCCCCTTTTGTATATATGCTATCCAGTTAGTGGAATTAATGGGGCGAGCCTCGCCAGTTTTTATCGACCACGAGGAGGAGGAAGAGGATGAGGAGGACGATGAGGAAGAGGTGGAAGAAGAAGAAGATGAAGGTGCCCGGAGAAACCAGGTGCAAACCGCATTTAGGTTGTACCAAGAGAGAAGATTTGAATGTGTAACGCTACGTGCCTACACAGCTCATGCTCCAAAGCGTCTAATGTACCACAACATTTGCCAGCTAGCATTGGCTAATAAAACCGCTTTCATTCTCTTACCTTATCAGCAAGAACGTCTCGACGACGATGCACCAACGGAGCTACGTAACTCCGGCATGTTATCCGTGAACGCGGATGTCTTGGCGCACACGCCATGCTCTGTTTGTATCTATTACGACAAGGGACGGCGTAGAAACGCTCGGTCCCAAGAAACGTACCGTTTTGTTGTTCTGTTCTTAGGAGGAGCTGACAACAGAGAAGCTCTGCATCTGGCCGACAGGATGACGGTGAATCCAGACATAAGCTTGACGGTGATCAGGTTCTTGTCGTTTAACCATGAAGGAGAGGACGAGAGGGAGAAAAAGCTGGACGATGGGGTGGTGACGTGGTTCTGGGTCAAGAATGAAGACAAGGAGAGGGTTAGTTACAGGGAGGTTGTGGTCAAGAACGGTGCGGAGACGCTGGCTGCAATACAAGCGTTGAATGACAACGACTATGATCTGTGGATAACGGGGAAGAGAGAAGGTATCAACCCGAAGATTATAGAAGGGCTTGCGGAGTGGAGTGAGAACCACCAGCTTGGAGTGATCGGAGACACTGTGGCGGGGAGTGTGTTTGCCTCGGAAGGTTCGGTGTTAGTAGTACAGCAACAGGTGAGGAACCAGAAGGGTAGTGGTTTCTTGAATGGCAAGTTGGATTACAAGAAGTTAGTGTCTTATTGGTCTTGTAATAATTGTTAGTTAGGACAGATTGCTTAACTGATTAGGTTTCTTTTTGTTTTGTACATTCTGTATTTTTGGGATGATTTTGCTATCTAAACAAAATTTGTATCCAAGTTCATATAAAAGCTAATAAATTCCAATGTAGAAGAAGCTTCATTTGGTTGGTCAATTTGCTTTTCATTTTTTTTTTTATTATATGCAGCTGCATTGTTAGAATTTCAAGGATATTTCACTAATAAAACAAATAAATAAAATTATTTTTTATAAGAAATTTGTAGGTGAAAAAACTTAAAATATTAATGAAAATTGAGTAATTATTTTAAATGATTTATTTAATTTAAATATATAACTAAGAACTTTTGGCGATAAAAATACTCCAAAAACATCTTCATATATATGTTTTCAAAAGTTATTCAGAAACAAAAATAAGAAAAAATATATAGGTATCTTGAAATTTTGTAAAAATATTTTATATGTTTATGAGATATTATATAATAATAATAATTTTTGAGATACTTATAAATTATTTTTATATTTATGAATCATTATAGTTTATAATTTGTTTATTATATTTTGAAAACTTGGATATTAGAGATAGAAGTGTTTAAAGTGATTCTACAAATTGTTAAATCACAAAGCCCAATGGGCCGGGCCATTATAGAGTGAACCAGACTATTTCTTGATAAGACCTCACCGTCGTCAAGTTCACGCGAATACACTGTATACCACTCTAAGTCTCTAACGCCGCTGCCCTTCCACCGTCGCCGGTACACTGAATCGTCTTTAGCGGTATGGAGGAAGACATGGCAAACCGTCGAGTCTCGAGCCGTACTCGTAAGGTTGCTTCGAAGATGGCGGCAGCTCTTACAAGCACCGACAATCGAACCCAGGTGTCTTGTCTGATTTCGAAATCACTTTATGATTTTTTTTCTTGGCAATGAGACTTTGTTTGTGTTTGGTTAATTCTAGGCTGCTATAGCTAGGCTGGAAGCTTTAGAGAACGATAATGGAGCCGTGGAGGTGGTTGATTTGAACGATGATGAAGAAGCCTCTCTCGACGAAGAAGATGACCTCGGTGAGTAATCTTAGTTACTCTCTGTGATATACATAGTTCTTCTAGTTTTCAATCATGTGTTTGATTTGTTGCAGGATACGTGCAGAAGAAGCAACACAAGGGATCAAAGCGTAAAACTCGACAAGCAAAAGCTTTGGAGGCTCGTAAAGCTCCCAAGTCCTTCACTGAGCTCTTGCAGGAGGTAACGTAATCAGCTCCTTGTTTATCGTTTCTGCAGCTGAGATCAAGCTAATATGGGTTCTCTTTCAGGCAAATTTGGAATCTTTACCGTCGCATGTGCCCACTTACTTGAAAGCAGCAGCGGGACCTCCGACTTCGTCTTCTCGTCGCCATTTCTGCACAGTTTGTGGTTACATTGCAGGATACAATTGCTGCTTATGCGGGATGCGTTTTTGTTCCATCCGTTGCCAAAACATTCACAAGGACACTCGTTGTCAGAAGTTTGTTGCATAGGAGAATAAATGTAAAACATTTTTTTCAAAAATTGTACTGAAACATGACCACATCAACGTGTGTTCTGTAATGAATGAGAATGAAATAGCCAAACAAAAAGCATCGACGTTTCTCTCTAACGTGTTCTTATGATTTAAGATGGATCAATCAAACATGGGTCATCTGTTGTTTGAGCTTTTCCAGTAGCTTTCTCTTAGATTCACAGATCTGGAGAAACTCACGGAGGACTCTCTGTTGCGCGGTGACTGTTTTACGTGCTGAGTCTGCCTTGCTCCATGTTTTCAGTGATTCAAAGATGCGGCTACCAACCTCTGACTCTTCGCTGGTTGCAATGAAACTCTCTAGAACCCCAAGAACCTGTCCCGGTCCTTCATTCCTCTTCAGAGTTGTCAAAAATCTCTCCACTTGATCATCTTCCGGGTTGTTGATTTTATTCAGTAGCCAGTTAGAAACTTCTTGTACTGTGCTGCATAAGGAATGTATAGAATCTTTGATTGCTTGAGACATCGGGGAGGAAGGTAGATGATCCGAATGTTGAGCTTTCTTCTTCTTTTTCCCAGATGGGAGAGAAGAGCGGGTGCAAGCTTGAATTATAAGACTGTGCCACGCCAACGGTTCAGTGATGATCTGAACCAAGACCTGCACATCAGAATAGCAAGAACTCATCTCTGAAGATCCCATTGATTTGATTCTGTCCAGAATAAGCCTCTCAAATAGCATGTTCAACACATGCCAATGCTCTTGGGAACTCAGGCTCCAAGCATTCCAAAACACGGCAAAATTCAACCAGTCAACAAGATCTGAACCGAGCGTCTGCAGAATTTTCCCACAAAGTCAATAACATTAAGACCAGTTGACAATTGTGCAGGTGGAAGGTGTAGAATAAGCTAACCTCAAAAGTCCTTGCACCCTGTGAGATCTCTGTGATCATCTCTACAGCGTCACTGAAAGAAGATCCCAACGTTTTGGTGTACTCCTCCAGCAAAGACTTAAGTTCTTCGCAGGTTTTGAGGTCACCTCCAGACCCTTTGGTTTCAAGACTCTCCTTTAATGCCGTTGCCGAACACTGAATAGAGAGGTATACCATCCGAGGTAGAAGGGATTTTCTCTGGATGGATCGTTTCACGTTTTCTTCACGATCTTTGTTCTATAGACATGTAACAATTACAAACATTACTAAATTGCATCGGTCCCAAGTACAAGAGAAAGTGTATTGATATAGACAAACGTACCACATTCTCTTTGGGACAGTAAGAAAAATCTTCAAATGAACCTACAGACGTTGTTGATTGATATTAAGAATAGCACCACAACAACAAAAAAAATAAACAACTAATATAGTGAAGGAAATACTTACCTAATAGATAGTTTTTCTCAGGACAAGGTGTCCACCATGGTCGTGTTTGCATATCTTCATTGAACCTCAGTGTCCTTGATCCCATTTCGTTCGAGAGCTCCACAAGCTGAACTCCAGATTTCAGGTTTTCAAGAACGCGCTAGACCCAACAAGAATACATGCAGAGTTAGATATTATTATGAGAGGATCAAATAAATGGACATAAGGTAATTTACAGGACAAGGATATTGCATTTGTTACCTCTTCTTCCTCGATGCTATCTGCATTCTGCTTCAATTGCAATAGAGACGCTTCGACCCTCGCAGCTTCGTACTGGTTTGACTGCTGCAGTCTTTGTTTGAATAGGACAAATTCGATAACCTGAGATTGGATAATTCAGATAAGTCACGACAGTAACAAAATGTACACAGGGAGATATGGTAATGGAGAGGAATTCAAATTGTTTACTTTTGAGTAATTTCTGTGGCGGTAAGCAAGAAATGTAAGGTCTGCAGACTCTTTCAAATGGTCATCCATAAACTTGAGGTAGTCTTGTAGGAGGTTATATAAGTCTACCCACATGGGAGATTCCAACATTTGGCGGAGAATATGGTGTGAAACCGTTTCTGTCAAGATGTTCTTCACATCAAGAGCTTTATACCTAACATAAGATAAACAAGTGGTTCAGTAAAACAAGCCGAAGAAGGTTTTTTTTTTCTATTCCAGGACAAAAACAAGGAAAGCTATGAATACCGTTCAAATGCAAGCGGAAGAGCACCAATATATGAATATATGTGCAACAGCAAGATCTTGTACTGCCAGACATGTCTGTGAAAACAAAAGGTAATCATCAAGTTAAAGCCTGTCAGAGAAAATTATCTTTTTGAAATGCCAAAAGTGGCACTGTTAGAAACTCAAATCGACATTCCGCAGCTAAAGCAGTTAGTTACTGACCCTCGGATGGCCAAGCCCAACTCAAGAACCATGATAGCCTCAGCAAGATAGCAAAAATCTCGAGTACGCCAGTATAACTGGAAACAACAGCAAGGTTAATTATATATATAACAAGGGGTTATACAGTGTCGGGGAAGCATGCAACACAACCAAAGTACCTGGACCAACATGTTGTTAATCAAAGATAGAAGTTCTTCCCCAAACATACTCTCTTGAGGATCCAAGTCCTTGGAAAGCGGAAGATTTTGACAGTATAACTTCGCCAGTTTGACTGCAGAGGCTTCAATCTCTACATATTGGAAGGAAAGATGGAATTATAAACCGATGCAGAACACATGCAGAGCAACTAGATTGCAATAATAAGAAACCCAAATAGGGGAGGCAACAGGAAACTATGATGGAAAAATGATGCATTACACTGTACACCAAAACAGAGAGATGCCGTATACACAAAAGAGTCGCACAGCTTGTAGATTCAAAACTGAATCTTCATAAGGAGAAAACATGGAAAATTTTCAGAAGAAGGAATGTGAGCAAAGAGAACACACCGCCAAGAGGAAGCTCAAAAATGTTTCCAGTCAGTTCTTGAACTTTGAGTATGGTTGTTGTTTGACCAAGCACTGTGGTTGCTGATGCAGAAACCGAGTCAGCATTTTCCACTAACATTCCGACAAACTCTGCCTTTTTATGAGGGGGTAATACTTGTAGGAATGCTTCAACGTCGGACGCATAGCAAGCTAAATGACCAAATCTGTATGCAAAGCGGTATGCAAGTCAGCGTAAGCATTAGATACCAACCAATAAGAGTTCACAAAGATTTACTTGAGAAAGTATTGGAGTAATGATTTTAGTAACTCGCTGTCGTTCTTCTTTCCATATAAGAACTTTCTCTTCTCGATTTCAATTTCTGCCAAGTGCGGACCCCTTAAGTTACTATTTTCAGTATCTCTCTGTAACTTCTGCACCAATTCTGAAGCACTTGATATACGAGAATCAAACTGCATGTTGGATAAGAAATTAGATAATGTATATGCCAGAAGTTAAGGTTAAAAAGCAAAGGAACACGAATTAGGAATTTAAGTTCGGCTAGAGGTTATTATAATTACCATTTCTTCTGTTAGGTGAGAAAACTTGCATTCTATGTTTTTAGTTGGATGAATTTGATCAATATCGTCAAAGAATTTCCACATGCTGTCATCTTCAAACAAACAGCTGAGATATTGTAGGAAACACTCCCAATCATCTGGACTGCCAAGCGAACAAAAAAAAACATGTCAGCATACTGACAGAAACAATCGAAAGATCAATCCGGAAAGAGTGCCAACTCTGAAAACACTGAGTTGAAATGCTCATGCATTCACAAGGTACCTCAATTCTAAGATTTTCTTATAGACATCAACAGCAGCAGAGTAGTCACGTGCCCTAGCAAGGAGTCTCCCCTGTCAGCTTAAAGTGTGAGAGTTTGCGTGAGAAACCGATCATACAACAAAAGACTCTGTATGCTAGTACATATTATCTATAATTTCAACTTCAAACTAGGGAACATGCATTATATCAGAATGTATGCACCTACTTAAAATACAACCTTGTAAAATTACCTGTATCCGTAATTTATCGACTTCAATCACCAAAAGAGAGCCCAGATTTCCAGAAAGGACTTCTAAAGCATCCTTGTATTTGGATTGTTGTTCCAGCAAAGAGATATACACCATGAGAGCTGAAAACAACCAGACTTTCATTAGTGGAAGAAAACCTGAAGAAATCTGAACTAGTTCGATAGCTTGTCAAAGAAAAGACATTCATGGTAAAGTGAATTCACCTTCTGGCTCATGCATACTATGAGAGGCAATGTGCTTCTTAAGCAAACCCTCAGCCAGTAGCAAGAGCTTCTCCCCACTCTTATCACATAGAACCTGTACAAGATCTTCACAACTTAGAAATAGAGTACCAAAAGGCTAAACAATAGCAGGATAGACGGTGGCTGCACCTGTAACTGGATGCTACAAACTGCCCACAGCAAGAACCTTTCTTCTCCGGCAAGTTTGTACATTTTTATGGCTGTCTGTCACAGAACAAGACATAAGAAAAGGGAAATAAAGACTGATAAACTGTTCACCAGCAGAAAGACCAACCAGCTGCTGCTTCACAAATGAATATTCACGAACATAGCAATTAAAGAGCCCCATCATAAGCTCCAGATTATTAGGGAATCTACCACAGGCATGAGCGTAACAACCAGTAGCCAAGTCCACTGATCACATCAAAAACAAACGAATTAGATATAACCAAGCTTCTAAACTCTTCTTTATAAGAAGGGCACTTACAGTGATCAAGTCTCTGAAACACAATTTGCAATGTGCTGAGCGTAAGATCATCCATCAACGACGAATCATCTTTATACAAAAGCTCCTTAGCATCCAAGCAAACAGTCAGCGCCTCATCTGGCTTCCCCATCCTCTCATGAATCAGAGCTTTAAGCGCCTATCAAATGCAACAACACTCCCGTTTAAAGATTACAGAAAGAAGAGAAAAGCGAAACCGATGATTGTACGATAACTTACTAAAGCATAAGGTGACTTCGGGTACTTGGAGAGAAGCGAAGTGAGGAGCTTGAGAGCGTTCTTGAACTGACGAGAGTCGATTGCGTCCCAGATTGGTCGGACACGACGCTCCGGTATTCCACCTGCTAACCCGAATTTGGAAGCCATAGTTTGTCGGGAAAAAGAAGTGAGTTATCAGTTGACCGAGATACAGTTGCGGTTAAGACAGGATACGACGACGATCAGAGAGAACCTCTTGCAGATTAAGAACCAAATGAAAACCTAATCAATCCGTTTGGTCGCGGCGATATTGCTATTACCGTCAGGAATTAAACTTATTGGGCTTTTAAATGGGCCTCAGTAAGCCCATCGGTGAATCACGTTGACAGATTCTTCACATCACATGTTACGCATTGGCAATTGTCAAATGGCGAGACTTTTTTAACCCCACTTCACGTGCCATCCCTGACCCGACGCGGTGCGCATGTTAGTCTTCTCTCTCATAACCCCACCTGCGCATCTTAGCGAGTCCGGTGTCTTTTAATGCGATTAGCCACCGGCGCAGGAATCTCTCCGTTTCTTCCCAGATCGTCAAACCCTAATCGATCTTTTTTTGTTACCCCGGAGAAGAAAAGATGATGGGATCGGAGAATGCCGACGGGTTCGAAGAGACCAATCTCAAAGTACCGAAGGAGGAGATGGAGAATCTCGTCCTTAACGGCGACGGAACCGGCGATGTCAACGGCGATTCATCGAACTCTGCTTATCGCAGCGCGATGTCAACACTCTCCACCGTTCACGACCCTCTCTCGCCGCTTCCTACCGTCCTGACTCCGGCTGATTCTGATCCACTTACTGCGCCGTCCTCCTACATCGAGCCGCCGTCTTACGCCGATGTTATCTTCAGCCCTTTCGATGAGACCTCCGATAGCGAGATCAACGGCGGCGAGGATAGCAGTCTATCCCCAGATTCACTATCGAGATCTCCTTCTTCGTCAAGCTCCGATTACATCAAGATCACCGTATCGAACCCTCAGAAAGAGCAGGAGACTTCGAATTCCATCGTGGGAGGAAACACTTACATCACGTATCAGATCACGACGAGGACGAATCTCCCTGACTTCGGTGTATCGGAGTCCAGCGTGCGAAGAAGGTTTAGAGATGTTGTTACGTTGGCAGATCGATTGGCTGAGTCGTACAGAGGGTTCTGCATCCCACCGAGGCCGGACAAGAGCGTGGTAGAGAGTCAGGTTATGCAGAAGCAAGAGTTTGTGGAGCAGAGGAGAGTTGCGTTGGAGAAGTACTTGCGGAGGCTCAGCGCACACCCTGTTATCAGGAAGAGCGATGAGCTGAAAGTGTTTCTTCAGGTGCAAGGGAAGTTGCCGCTGCCGATGAGTACTGATGTGGCCTCGAGGATGTTGGACGGCGCTGTGAAGCTTCCGAAGCAGCTGTTTGGTGAAGGTGGGGCATCTGCGGTGCCGGTGCATGAGGTGGTTCAGCCTGCTAGAGGAGGTAGGGATCTGCTGAGATTGTTTAAGGAGCTGAGGCAGTCGGTTTCTAATGACTGGGGTGGGTCGAAACCAGCGGTTGTTGAAGAAGATAAAGAGTTTTTGGAGAAGAAGGAGAAGATGCTTGATCTTGAGCAACAAATTATCAACTCCTCACAGCAGGTAAAAGTGTCATCCTTGTTAGTTGATTTATACATCATATGTTGTATTCTGTTTGGAACAAACCGTTTTGTGGATTATATTTGTAGGCTGAATCCCTTGTGAAGGCACAGCAAGACATGGGGGAAACCATGGGTGAACTGGGGTTAGCATTCATTAAGCTGACAAAGTTCGAGAACGAAGAAGCTGTTTTCAACTCCCAAAGAACTCGTGCTACTGATATGAAGAATCTAGCCACTGCGGCTGTAAAAGCAAGCAGATTTTATAGGGAGTTGAATTCCCAGACTGTCAAACATTTGGTAAATTTATATCCAGCTACAGAAAATGCCCATATGTCTTCTACATGTGAATCAAATGAAGTGTTGTTTCCCTTTCCATGTCTGAAAAGATGTTTGTTTTGATTTAAGGAATTCACATGAAATCTCTCATGCTTAGTGTGTATCGGCTTGTAACTGTACTGGACTTTTAGCTTCACTAAGAGCTGTTCTTTTCTCTGAATTGTTCATTACAGGACACACTACATGAGTACCTTGGCATGATGATGGCTGTCCAAGTCGCATTTGCAGATAGATCTAGTGCTTTACTGACAGTGCAGACGCTTCTATCAGAGCTTTCTTCGCTGCAAGCAAGAGCTGAAAAGCTAGAGGCTGCATCATCAAAGGTATTTGGTGGTGACAAATCAAGGATCCGGAAAATAGAAGAGTTAAAAGAAACCATCAAGGTCACTGAAGATGCAAAAAATGTTGCCATCAGAGAGTATGAAAGGATCAAGGTATTTAGTAATAACCATTGCATATGAAAGCTTGTGCTGATGTACCAACATGATATGAAGTTTTTTTGATCGTGCTCTTGTGTAAATTTGTATTATTGCAGGATAACAACCGATCTGAGGTGGAGAGGTTGGATGGAGAAAGGCGTGCAGACTTCATGAACATGATGAAGGGTTTTGTTGTTAACCAGGTACGTTAATATTATTCAGCACATTAGCTTTTTATGAAGCCTTCAGCCTTTCCTTATTGCTCAGCGAAAGTTTTCTATGTAGAATGAGTAATTAATGGTAAGGAGATTTTGAAGGTTAAGCATAAAAGGTAGTGTAGCTCCATTCCTAATGAGCTTTTAAGAGTAATGAAGTTGAAAAATAGATTATAATGAGACGGTGGATCTCTTACAGGCTAGTGAATGATGAGTGCTTTGAATGATAATATCGGTGAAGAGGAAGTAGGAGCTAATAAAATCTGCCAGTAATGAAACAGAGTCGAGTTTCTGAAATAAATACTTGTGTTTGTTGTGGTTGCAGGTTGGATACGCAGAGAAAATTAGCAACGTGTGGGCAAAGGCTGCAGAAGAGACGAGCCAATACGACAGAGAGAAGCAGAGCAGCTAACAAACACAGAAAAAAGAAAGAGCGAATGATGTTCATTTTGGCATAATCATACCAATTCCATGTTTGACACAGAATCAAAATACCGTGATAAACTAATAATGGGTGTCGAACTAATGTATTTTCTTGTTTTTTTGTTTGTTCATCTGTTGTATCTATCTGATAGAGTTCAGCAAAACGTTTGTCTCGGGTGTTTCTTTTAGTTGCTGTAAATTGTTTCTCTTTAGCGTTACTCACCAATTCACCATCTATACATGTCGGGTGCTCGTTGGTATTTGACGAGACAGATACATTAAATATAAGTGTCAAAACTGAGAAGACAGCTCTAATGTTTTAACTCAATACTTAATGTATGTGTGCCCTCAATATTAACCAAAACGCAGACGGATCATTATGGGACATAAGAGGAGCGAATCAACGAGCTGTTCACGGGGACAACGACAGTTATCATAGCTCTGTAACATAGTATTAGTTTGTAACAAACAAACTGCAAATGACTAATAGTGAAAGTCTTCCATAGGTTTGGTATAATATATCGATTGGACAGTGTTGTTCTTGTGTTGTACTAGATCATGTTTTAAAACTCTTAAAATATATAAAATAGCATCAGTTTCAAAACTGAGTAGCAAACCAAAAGATGCAAAGTGAGAGTCTAAGGAAACAAAAGTCATCTAAAACGACATGATAAAGAGCTGAAAGTCAGAAAACTTAAGCAGCTTGTTGGCCAGCGAGCCTCTTCCTGGCTTCCTCGATGATGGTGAGCTTAATACCTTTACCCTTAGGAAGAGAAACCCAGGGCTTAGTTCCTTTGCCGAGGGTGAAGACATTTCCCAACCGTGTTGCAAACTCATGTCCTGTAGAGTCTTGGATGTGGATTGTCTCGAAGCTTCCCTTATGCTTCTCACGGTTCTTAATCACACCAACACGCCCTCTGTTTCTTCCTCCAGTCACCATCACAACATTGCCGACATCAAACTTGATGGAGTCCACAATCTTGTTCTCCTCCAGGTCGAGCTTGATGGTGTCATTAGGCTTGATGAGTGGGTCAGGGTAACGGATGGTGCGACCATCGTATGTGTTCAGGTAAGGAATACCCTTCTGTCCGACCTGGATAGTTCGAACCTTGCAAAGCTTAAACTAAATATAGAGCAAAAAAAAAAACAAATCTTGTTAGTATACATACACGTCAAACATTAGTACTATAAACGATGACACGAGAGAGAGAGAGATCAAAAAAACCTTTGCTTCCTCATCCCTGATGGAGTGGAGACGGAAACGTCCCTTGGTGTCATAGAGAAGACGGAAGTTCTCGTTAGTCTTGGGGATAGAGACAACATCCATGAAACCAGCAGGGTAGGTCTTGTCAGTCCTGACCTTGCCATCAACCTGGATATGCCTTTGCATCAAGATGGAGATGACCTCACGGTAGGTGAGAGCGTACTTCAACCTGTTCCTGATGATAAGAACGAGGGGAAGGCACTCCCTCGACTTGTGGGGTCCAGAAGATGGCTTGGGGGCCTGTGTGAAGCCAATGCGAGCAATGAGATATATATATATATATATATATACATGGAGACAAGAAGAGAGAGAGAGAGAGAGTGCAGAAGACATACAAAAGCACCACCGAGTTTGTCAAGCATCCAATGCTTAGGGGCATTGAGCCTCTTCAAATGCTTCTTCAAACCTCTCGCCTGTACAATTAACAGAACAACAAATGCATATGTTAGATCGATAGAAATGACATTTCAAGTGCTAAAGAGATTCCATCATGAACTAGAGCGGCAATGAGATCTAAGTAAGCCAGATCTAAAGAAAAACCACCCTGATGCACACAATCAGATTGTTGCTACGAAAGCTAAGTTAACGATAGTCTAAGTCACTAACACAAAGCTCCAGGGAATCAAACTATGAAACCATCAAAGATGTAAACAGTCACTAGAATAAAGAGAGAGAGGATGACTAACCATGATTGGAGTTTGCAAGCGTAGCTCCGATTCAGACGACTAGTGAAAGTTGTGAGAGAGAGAGAGAGAGAGAGAGAAAACGAGTGAAACCCTAATTTTGTTTAAATACCCTATTCCATCTAACCCTCTTCAACAATTTCTTTAGGGCTCGGCCCATTTATCCAAACTTTATTTAAGCCTTATGGGTTTTAAGTAAAATGGACCTACTGAACGGTGCCGTTTTAGTAGTCCCTTCCACTTGTCATCTCTGCTTCGGTGAAGAAACATAAACTTACGGCATATTGAATTGTACCTATGAAGGAGGCTCATGTACAAATACACACAATGATGGTAAATAAATCGATTTCATATATATCCTACGTTTCCTACATTAGCGGTGTTTAGGCATGGGCGTAAAATCCATAATCTGAAATCCGAACCGAAAAACCTGATGCGTATCCGGTCCAAAATGTAAAAAATATCCGAATGGATTTCGTAAGGTGGTACAAAACATATCCGAACCCGAAGTGTTATTAACCGAACCCGAACGGGTAACCCGAAAACCCAAAAAAAAACCAAAAAATCCGAAAAAATATCCGAAGAAACCGGTCCGAATGTCCAAACTAATATACAATGTAATTATATAAAACATGAATATATACTTCAAATATTCAATTTCATATTTATTTTTATATGGTATCTAACAATAAGTATTTAAAATTTAAATAACCACTTTAAGTACTTAATTATATATAAATAAGTATATATTTCTTATGTTTTGCTTTTAAATTTTAGATTTTATTTCAGGTATATCCGAACCGATCCGATATTAACCCGAATCCGAATGATATATGGTTACTTTATGGGTTCTATGATGTGATACAAAACCGACCCGAACCCGATGTGTTATATCCGAACCCGACCCGTACTTGCAAATTTACTAGAATGGGACCTAGGAAGTGTTATAAAAAAGAACCGAAATCCGAAAAATCCGACCCGAACGCCAACAGGTACCCGAACGCCCAGGCCTAGCGGTGATGGTCTTTTAACATATTTACTTGGAAAACAATATGTCAAATGAAAGCAAGTATACACACTATGCACTCAGACATGACTGAGAACTTACTTAGGTTAACATCATGGACTGAGTGTCGTATTTAGTTAATGTTAAGCGAAACTGAGCAGCCAGAGTAAGCTGAGAAAGAATAGAATGAGCTGAGAGACGAGGTCGCCTGAGGAAGACAATCCATGAGTACACCCTGCTACTGACCCAAAGGCAGATACGACAGAGAAAGAGGGGAAGTAAAGCTTTTCTATATATATTATTATCCTTTTCACCATCTTCCACATGTATACTGAAAATCATTTATTCTTTCCGAACAAAACTCAACACATCATGTAAATCTCTGTATATCAATGCGACCTACGTTCCTCCTCAAACTCTCTTTGATGGAAAGTAAAAAAAAGTAAGAAGAGTGTTTGTGTTAAAAGCAAAACTCACACACTAATGTCACAAAACATAACCTCCGCTCCGTTTTTTTCAATCAGCAAGGAGACTGGCACAAGGGGCAGACTTTCTTATGAGAGGTAAGGAACCACTTGTCTAAACATGCTTTGTGGAACTTGTATTTGCATGTCACGCAAGCCCGCCTTGGAAGGCTGTGATTCACTGTGTGGATCACACTGTAACATATCGGACAGTCCTCTACTCCTTCAAATTCCTTGTCCGAGTTTCTCTTCCATATTCTTATCGCCTCCGCTAGAGCCCCGTTCTGTTTCCAATCACCAAATTAAAATTAAAAAGATATTCAGCCCAAACAAGCACCAAGTTTATCATATCTTGTTCTACTTTTTTCGTGAATCTACCAATGGAACTGGATATCATGACTGACAAAAGTACAGTACCTGATTACGAACAAACATTAGCATAGACATCAACCACTTCCTCTGCTTTGCGTCGCTTATTCCAATACTTTTTGTGCAATTGACATCAACAGGCCTGAGTGGGTAAGAAACTGGAAGACGGATCACCAGATCCATCCCGGTTTCATCCTTTGTATATGTAGCAACCACTTCATTAGCCGATTTACTTATGCTGACTGAAAAGCTATCATCATTAAAGTCTGCCTTCTTTATCTGCGGATCACATAAAACAATGCAGTGCCATTGTATTAGTGAACCTTCACTACAACTCTGAGAGATGAGAAAAGGTCTTAGCGCACATACCTGAGACAGTTCGTTCATGATTAAAGAAGGGCTGCACCACGATCTTGTAAACGCTTCAATCGAAGATGATGCAGATCGATCACGCATTTCGCTAAACCACCCTCTAACGTAAGCTGGAAGGACACGTATCATCAGACCATATATCGCTCCAGCAAGCGCAGCCATTTTTCCGGTGTCAATAGGCCAAAGTGACTCAACGGTTGACAGGGACGAACCCGTTGTTATCGCAAGAACTGCTGCAGATGCTACCCCGGATAAATCAGACAGACCAATCGCATCTTTCTTCTTCAAGCTCTGTGCCATGTATAGTTCTAAAGGAATATGCTGGAAAAGACTATCTAATATCAACGGATTTGCAGTTCTCTCTATATACTGCACCAGTCTGTCTCGTCCTTGTGTAAGTGAAGGTAAAGAGTTAACATGCGAGAGCAACAAAGACCATGCCAGAAATGTTTGCACCTGCCATTAGAAGCGGCTATTACAGTAAATGGTTTGTACGAAGAGGGGCAAATAAACAAACGAAAGCTTTTGAAAGTAAAGTTTACCCGTTCTGGCGCAGTTAAATCCGTATCAAGAAGTTCATAGTTTAACTCCTCCACCATACACGATATTTCATCTCTCAGCCGTAGCCTTTCTTCAGATGGAACGTTGATGGAGTCCTGATCAATGAGAGACTCATCACTGGGTGACGCATTCCCATCAGCAACTATGGCCAGCCTTGAAATAGGTTCGGTAGACAAAACAGTGTATGCAGCACGTTGCAAGGAAGGGATTGGTGCGGAAGAGAACATTATTGCATACAAAGAGCTTATGGCTCCCTTGCTTAGACCCCAAAATTCCACCGCTCTGACAGCTCTATCTCTTGCACGAGGAGAAGAGTCGACAACAAGATGAGCCACCAACTCCCAGAATTGCAAATGATCAACTCTATACGAAGCAACAAGAGATGCTGCCTCTGGGGAATATGAAGCAGCAATAGCCTCAGCAAGTCCGGTGCAGAAGAAAAGACGCAGAACACCTTCAAGTATCCGATCTTTAACCGGCTCCCATATTTCATCTGCCAAAGAATTCAAATTGTCTTCACCTTCAACTGATTTATGTTTTACTAATGCATTAAGCAAGGAAAATGCTGAGAGAGCATTCTTGGCATTGGCTAAAGAAGGATCCGATATAGAAACAATATGCCCAAGTCCCTCAAGAGTATCAATCTCCTTCTCTTTGGAAGAAACACCACTAATGAACTCATTGACGTTCTCAGATGTTTCCTCCATCACAACTACTGCAGACTGAATCAGTCGCTTCAAATTAGAAAAGACAAAATCCCAATCTTCCTCATTAAAATCGTTTCCACAGTAGCTAACTGCAACGGCTATTAGTCTTGCCAGAAGAATTTGGACAGCTGGAAGTTGAGTAACTACGCTTGATGCACGAGGAACTTGCCTTTGTTTGCGAAACAAGTCAAGCAGAAGTGTTCTCTCTTCATTGCTCACATGCATCTGTGGTGCCTTATCTTCTTCAGCCATTTCACTAACGGGATAACAAGAGATAACAAGCTGATACCAGTCCTCCATATCTGATAAAGATAACGAAACAACAATCAGCAAGGCATGCAAAGCAAAACTAAAGAAAGAAATATCACAAGTCCATCTTATTTCAGTAGTAAATACTTGCTCTATATCTACCGCCAGCCTAATCATTTATTTAAAAACTAAGCAATGTACAGATAATCACGATGAGATCACTAGCCATGAAAAATATAACATTGTAAGAAAATTAAATGGGGTCTCACCTTCCCCACTTTGCCAGAGGACCAGAGGAGGAAACGACAAAGACCTCTCCAGCCAACCTCTAAGGAAAACTTCCAGTGGTAGCCCAGTGTCTTCACCAGAAACATCAGATTTGGTTGTTGTACGTAATGGAGAAATTATTATGCTCATAATGAAAGGAATGGTTCTCAAACAGTTTTTGCTTGTCTCTTCCCCTATGAAGAGTTTATCTGTGACCATTTTGAAAGCAGCCATGGCTTCTTCTTCTCTCCAAATATTCTCCTTAAACAAAGTGGAAGTCAATGACACTAGAGCCCTCAAAAAAGGTTCTTGGACGTCCTCTATGTGATTGTTCAATTCAACCCACATGTGTTCGGAGCTCTCCCTCTCATCCTCTTCATCCTCTCCATGCACAAGAGCACCATTCAGTAGAATCTCAAAAATGAAGTTTAGTAAATCTGCCCTCGCTGGTTCACTCTTACAATATGAGACGAGTGCTGGAAGGAAAGAAGTTTGAACACTACCCCCTGGCCACTCCCACGTGCAGAGTATTTCTGCGGAAAGCCAAGCTTGGGAGGATAACCCATTATCTTTGTGGCCACCAAGAAATCGATGAATCCCCATTTTCATGATCAGACTTTCAATGAAAGAAACAAATCTTTGACTCTTGGATGCCCTCAATTCGTACAAATGAGCAGGCAGATCACGCGTATTAATGCTAGCTAACGAGCTGTGGCTGATCCACATAGGCCATACATCACTCTCAAGCAGGAGCACTCCACATACATTTTCTTCATCAGTTTGATCCAACGAGAGATACTCAAATACCTCGGGCATCCATGAAGCACACAGTAACGTAAGTTGACAAGGTTGCAGATCATCCTCAAGTTGAACAACTGACCGTAAGGACTGAGCCAGAATCCTTGCTGTACTCTTCCTGACATCATAATTTATAGATTTCCAGAACTGATTATTTATCTTAGAGCAAACAGCATGAACAAAACCACACACAAGATCCCGATCCTTTCTCTTCTCTTTAAACTCATATAGAGTATTGTCCACTAGTGATGATAATCTGTTCTCCAAGTCAATGATAAAGATAGAAGACAAAATCGTTGAAAGTAGAGTGGCATCTTGATTCAGATCCTTTAAACTGAAGATACTACCATCAATAACTGCTGCTGCAAACTTAGCCACCGTGGTCGCATCGACGGAACTGCTCAAATCAAACTCTATATCAACAGCCTCAGCGATAAGAGAGGAACAAGTATCATTGACTGAACATAATGGTGACTGTTTGATAAAAGAAAGAAGCCTTTCGAGGATCCCTCTATATATCAAGACCAACGAGCTTCTTGACACAAAAGAAATACTGCTGTCTTCCGTTGAACCACCCAGAACTGAACTGCAGACACATAAATATAGAATAAGAACGGAGATCAAGCAAACAAGCAGTCTCAAAGAACTGGCTGAGAAATGTAAATGCAAAATCTTGGATTCGTGAGCTTGAATTAAAATGATATGAATATTAGCTTTGTTTGATACTGTTTTATAGATATATTGACTAACTTACCACAGGAACTGAGCAGTAGAGGTTGTAGTCATTGAGGAGGAATGGACAAGACTTATAGCAGTTGATTCTATGAGGTTGTGATGCCAATCGACTGGCCTAGAGCCGATTCTTTTATTCAACCCCAGCCCAGAACTTCTTTTTGTAATTTCACCCCTTGCCTTCTCTAAAAGCATTTCTATAGAAGCCAGGTTATTAAATCCCTGATGTTGTTGATCAAATACATAAGAAATTACATCACTCCACTGCTGAGTAAAACATTCATCATCAAGTAATGAAAGCAAGAGATCTTGTTTAGCTGCCGTCGAAGAGTCATGTCCATCCATACACCAAGGAATGAAGACTTCTCGGAAAACTTTAATGAACTTCTCTGAGCTCATATTACTCCCTTCATCATCAGAAAGAAGGGTAGAAGTTTCTATACCACCAGTAAATGATGGAACTATCTTTCTCGGTCCAAAGATTAATACTGAAACTGACAAAAGCTTCACACCATCTATCAATTCCTGAAAACAGAGAAAACCACATGAGTTAATCAAGTAAAAACATCATAAAGCATTACAGATTACCATGAAATAAAAATGGTAACATAACATGAACAATATTACAGATGATTTTATCCACGGGAAGGCCTTGGACAACAGTGGCCGTATAAATTGATCTAAAGGCCAACCCTCAGCTTCGGAAACTGAGTCTCTCTCCAATAACAAGAGAAAGTCAATCATTTTTTCCATGCTGCCCGTGATCGTCTCTAAATTTCCCTGCTGCAGCGTATTCAAGAAGCTCTCTTGAACATATTTAAAGAAAAAAGACAGCAGTTTCTGTTGGAGTAAATTAACTCCTGAAAGAATCTCTATGATGCATCTTCCTAGCTCTGACAGAAAACTAACTGAACTACTCATGCTCAGAGTTTCAGCTGGCTTTCTCTGAATACGCGGATTACTGCCCTTAGGTAGTTCAAAGAAGTTTGCCCATAAAATCTTCACAAGGACTTTATCAATTAGAGCAACTTGGAGATCTTGAATGGAGTTGGGATTATCGCAATACCTTGAAGAATTACGCAACCCCCAGAGAAAACATTCAGTGGTTGCACGAAGGAGTGATAATTGATCCGCCCGGGAATCACACATACTCCTCCCCGCCAATAAGTTAGTGAAAAAATTCACGAAGAACTTATCAGCTTCTACGGATTGGGTTGGCATAACTTCCAGGAACAATATTAATGCAGGGTAAGAAACCAGTGGGGATCCAAAGCACCCGTTCCTAAGAAACTGCCATAAGTGATTTAGAACAGATTTATGAACATTCAAGTTGCCCCAACTCTGCGGAAATTTTCTAAAGAACAGCAAGACAGCCTCCCACATTGAAGAGTGGCAAATTGGATTATTTTCTTGAAAAACACCAAGCAGAGCTGGTGCAAGACATCTAACGTCGCCTTCACTAAAGACTTCAGGAACATTTTTAATGAAGCTGCTCAACAAAGAATAAGTCGCTGACCGGATACTAGGGCTTTCAGATTTTAGAAAGTTCAGAAAGCATTTATGGACAGAGAAAAACTTCTCAGCTGAGGAGGTTGCTACTCTCCTAGCCTTCGTGGCAAGTTTCGATTCAGCATTTAAACTTGCAGAGCCAGCTTTATCGGGTTCGTGGAGCAAAATATCAAGAAGTGTAGCCAACGCCACCAGAGACGAAGATATCATCTGAAAACAACGCAGAATAAGATATCGGGAAATAAAAGCCAAAAGGAAAAGTTGTGCCTTAACGTAGATTTTCACCCATATGGAGTACCTGCTGATACATTTCTTCTAATTCATCGGAAGCAAGTGCTTTATCAGACAAATTTTGAGGGGTAAGTTTGAGATTTTCCTCCAGATAAGCAAAAATCTCAGCTGAACACAGATTCAAGGCGTCCAATCTCTTCTCCTGGGCAGGGAAAGCTGCCTGTTCAACCATGAAAATCGAAAAAAATAATGTTTTAACATAGTACAAGCTAACCAGAACTAAGAGGTCAGCTCACTAGTCTAATAAAATGACAAGAGAGTTTATTATAAAAAGTGTGGCATCTACACACAAGGTAGAAAAAGAAATCTTGAGAACGAGGTGCCAACCTGCAAAGACGACTTCGCTGCTTGAGAAACTTCAGAAGCCAAATCAAACTGTGAAAACCACCAGGGCCCCATTATAGACTTAAGATGAGGTGCTAAATCTCTCCTACCAAACATATAAGAAAATACGAATTAATGCAGAATACCAATCATCGAGAGAGAAGGCAAAAAAGAGGAAATATCGCATGAATGCTACGACTATATCAAGACACATTCCCTATATGCCACGCCCAATATAGTTAGGCTTCTGCAGTACTGAGCAACAAACGATTCATTCCAAAAAAAATATTCATGTATTCCTTTGATGTAGATGTTAAGAAAACCCAAAGCAAAATCATATTCATATCTCACTAAAAGAAAAATCCGAGTGTGATGCTAAAAGAAAAATTAAATGAGAGACTAGATAGGAATGACAGCAAGAAAAGAGCATGCATTAGAAAATTGAGAGTCAAAGTACCAACCCGACACCAGCGACAACATTAGCCATGACCTCATGCGTAGCTCGTCGAACATCTCTATTGTAGTCCAGTATCAACTTCTTGTACTCAAATGTCTGGAAAAGTACGAGATAAAAAAAGTCAATGAACAACCAAAAGCACTACAACGTGAGGAAGACAGTGATCAACATGCTGCAAAAACCCTAGTGTGTCAACAAAGAAACATACCCATTGTGGGATTAATGGCAAAAGCTCTTTCCCTTTCTTCTGTTTAACCAGTTCTGACAAGGAAGCTAGAGCTTTAATCTGTTGAAACCACAATTAACAAAACTCAGACGAAGAGGTAATTAATAATTATACTCCATTGAATAACCAGAAAGGCGTTACCTTTGTTGTAGGGTCCTTCCTAGAAAGACGTTGCAAGTGTTGGGCCATCTCACTATCCAAATCCTACAATAAATCCACAAAGATGAGAGACTAGCGTTCAAGAAGGCACAATCAATCAAAGAGGAACAAACATACCAAAAGGGGAGCAGAGTCTTCGTTTGATATAGAAGATTCGAATCTAGAGCTACCAACATAGCCGCCAAAACCTAGGCCGGCGGCTGCAGAGCCAGACGGCAGCAGAGAAGCTGCCAAGCTGCTCAGAAAGGTCAATTCAGTAAGCGAATCAATATAAAAGCGGAAAGCGAGGAGAGATTGAAGGTTAATTTCACCTGCTGCTGGAAGGACGAGCCTTGCTCCTTGCAGCGTCTCCTTTGGGTCTACCCATCTTGTTCTACTGTTAGATGGAGGAAACGTCTGCTTCTTTAGAAGGATATTGGGAAGAGGGAAGGAGAAAAGGTCGTATGATCGGTCTAGCGATTAGATTAAAGTCAAGGGTCGGCGTAGGAAGGCGGTGGTTGTGTGGTCGCGCCGTCGCAGGAGGAGACCAAGAAAGTTCGTCGGGGTCGAGCGTGTGCCGATTAGGACTGGATTTGTTAGAGTCAGGCCCAGTTATTGACGGCCCAGCTAATACTCCTAAACCTAAGAAAATATTATAAGACGGACATATAGGGTCGCTTTGCTGGCTTAGATGTAAATCTTGCTGGTTTATGAATATAGTCCTCCTATCAGATAGACAAAAAAAAAAGGGTCGTTTAGGGCCGACTTTGGTAAAGGAAAAACTGCCAAAAAGCCATTTTATACCCAAAAAAAAGTAAAGAAAATAACATCGACTTTGTTATAAACCAGATTGTGGATTGCTAATAACCAAGAGATTATGATTTGTAATATTTCTATTTATCTATGACGGTGTAATCTCTTATATAAGAAACTTCTATGTTATGAATAAAGATAGACTTTTTCATTACTTTTATAACATGTTATCAGCACGAAACTCTAAATCCCTAAGCTAATACCCAAATCGAAAAACCCTAAAACCCTAATCCTAGTCGGCTATCCGACGAACCCTAAACCTCGATCACGTCTCTTGTTCCCGCATTTGTTCCAGCTCGCGTCCCCGATCAGCTTCAGCCCAAGGCGTTCCTGATCCTAGCTCAGACGTTCGCGACCCGAGAGCAACTCCAGCACGCGACCTCTTCCTCATTCGCGACAACATCAGATAGCTCGCGTCCGACGATCAAGGCGTTCCCGATCAAGCAACAAAGGACGTCCGCGACCCGATAGAAGCGACTCGATCCATTCCAGCTCGTGTCCCGTTCGTGT
>NC_027756.1:41377619-41378141 GCF_000695525.1 Brassica oleracea var. oleracea | reverse complement strand
GTATGATAGGTTATATTGATCTGATTTGGATGTCTTTGAGAATTGAGAATCCGTATGCTAGGTTGATAGATTCATGATAAAATCTAATGTCTTGAGGTTTAAGATTGTATGCTAAGTTCGATTAAATTGATTGATCTGATTATATATTTTTGAGGTTTTATACATTCGGATACTAGATAAATTATTTTACACATGGTTTATGCTAAATGTCAATCAGCCTTGAAACTGATTCATTGAAATTCATGCTTGAAATCTATATTCTAGTATTGCTAAAATCAGCCTTGAAACTGATTGAGTGATTAATAAATCTTTTTACTAGTCTTGCTAAAATTCATTGTTTTGGTCTATAAAGATGGTGAAAATAATTTCGAACATGATCAAGATGATCTTATGGAATATGAGACTTATTATTGCCTAAAAGAATCAAGTTGATAATCTGATTTCGACATTAAACTTATGTGATTGCTTTGCTTGTATGATTTCTCTGATTT
This sequence comes from Brassica oleracea var. oleracea, assembly GCF_000695525.1. NCBI lineage: Eukaryota > Viridiplantae > Streptophyta > Magnoliopsida > Brassicales > Brassicaceae > Brassica > Brassica oleracea. Next base: position 41,377,650 of record NC_027756.1, on the reverse strand, counting down.
TTATCTCCTTGAATTTATTTCTATTACATTG
>NC_027756.1:41376723-41377501 GCF_000695525.1 Brassica oleracea var. oleracea | reverse complement strand
CTTATATTCACCCAGCTCTAAGAGCAAGAGCAGCCTATTGAGTTTTAAAGATATAAGAATGAATGATTTCCATATTGAAACAATGGGCGAAGGAAACAAAGAGTTCCTTCAGATATATGTATAAAATCGCCCAAGGCCATAATAAGTCCTAAAGACTATACATGCATTCTCTATTAACCTATATTATGCATAGATCAGTATGATAGAGGTTAAAAGCCTGCGAAAATATACACTTTATGGCACGACGGATTGGTCATCCTGGTCCAAACATGATGCAAAAATTGATATTCAAAAAGCACATAAAAGATAAGAAGAGTTATCCCAAGGAATCTCATGTGTGTAGCATGTACACAAGGGAAACTCATTATGCCATCACCAGTAAAACGGCTACGAGCCCCTTTTTCATAATAAATACTATATGTCTAGATAATACTGGTGAATACATGTCTCAAGCGTTTAAATGATTATGGTGTGTCCATGGGGGGTAAGTGTGGATAATTTTGTGATACATGTCCATACCAAGAACGGCTTGGCCAAAATCTTTTAAAACGCAAAATAGCTGATTGATAGACCATAACTTATGAGGTCAAAACTCCCATTCACAGCTTGGGCCACACGAAATTTACATGCACCTAAGTTAATACGCATCAGGCCATTTAGTGAGCATAGATATCCCCTATCACAATTATTAACGGGTCAAGAGCCAAACACCCCATCATAAGACATTTGGATGTGCTGTCTATGTACTAATTTCTCCACCACATATAACTAAGATGGG
>NC_027756.1:41331645-41375245 GCF_000695525.1 Brassica oleracea var. oleracea | reverse complement strand
CCAAAGAGGGGTTATTTGGTTTTGTTGATTTGTTTTCAGACAGGTTATGTTTTACACATGGTGGTACACGCATATCACAGCAACATCATCTAAGATTTCGTGTGTGTGTATTTGAGGTCGATAACTCAATATGTTTGATTAGATTGTGGCATGGCCGAAGGTAAAGAAGAACCAACTATCATGTTCGAGGACGAAGCATATTTAGCCCAAGATCTTCATCACCCACGGATTGAAGAAAATTGGAGAGGTCCAATGGACCTTCAGCAATGTCCAAATCAGGGGGAGTAATGTTTGTTGTACTCTTTTTCCTTCACCATGGTTTTGTCCCAATTGGGTTTTCCTGATAATGTTTTAATGAGACAACACTAAAGCACATTACAAGCTCTAAATGGTTATGGCATCCAAGAGGGAGTGTTATGAACCAGATTGTGGATGGCTCATAACCAAGAGATTATGATTTGTAATCTTTCCTTTTATCTATGACGGTATAATCTCTTATATAAGAAATCTCTATGTTATGAATAAAGACAGACTTTTCTATTATTTTTATAACAGACTTGAGTTTTTTTTAATCTTTAACTTTTATAATTGTCCATTTTAGACATTATTTTTTGTTACCGAGTCGTTTTAAATATACAAAAAGGTAACGTTATAATGAAAGTTTTTTACATCTACTTTATTAAAATATAAGTACAAATAAGAAATAATCATAAAACATACAACTTAAATCTAAATTAATTTTTTTCTTAAATCTATTCCACAACAAATCCATGATAAATATTACACTTAATGCACATTAATACTATAAACCTTAATATGTAAAGTAGAAAACATATTTCCATAAATTTGTGGGTATTATCCTCTATTCAATAATGTTTATTACATTTTTCAAAATTTTATTGTTAAAGAAATCAATTAACAATATTTAAAAAATTTAAAGAAAATGTTGTATTGTTGATATTCAATCCGATCATACCGGTATGACAAATTAATGTAAATCAACAGAACCAAGTACGATAATTTTAATTAGATTTACATGTGTCGAAAATACAATAAAATGTTTTTATTTATTTTAATGTGTAAAATAGCCCGTAAAAACCAAAAAACTAGATGAACAATAGGTTTATAGTATATTAGTGAACATACATATAAAATGTATAATATTATATAGTGAATGTAAAATTGAATTTACTAATTTGATGTACGTATATACTGAGCATTTAACATATGAATAATGTTTTAAGAAAAAAAATATAGGAATAATTATTTGTTTTACCCATTTACATCAATTTATTTCACGATAAATAATGCTTCTATAATTATTTGTTTTACCTATTTACATCAATTTATTTTTAAGGTGCATGATTTCACGATAAATAGTGCTCCTAACTTCTTTTCTTTTTTTCATACAATAGCGCAAACATATTATTATATATTACTTCTACTTAGCTATTTGAATATACTAACACTCTGATATTTGAAAATTTTGAACGATTTCGTTTGTATGGTAAACAATTTTATTTCAGAGTAGTAATATACCAATGCAAAAATATATTTTGCAAGATAATTACACGCATTTGCAGCATAAGCTCTTTATTACATACGAGCATAGATTCTATAAAAAATGTCCATGCAATATCATCATTTCATTTAAATATATTGTTAATTCACAACACAAGTTTCTACAGTATTAATAACTTCTAAATTAATAGTAAAATCTCTCTAATAAATTCTAAACTTATTTAATAACGATAGACTGTATTCAATTTAAAGAGTGACAGAGAAATTGAAGTATGACTTTCTTTAGGAGAAAACTATCACATTTTAATTAAAACATACACATACCAAGCTACTCACACTAACAAAAGGTTGTTTTGCCTTAGATAATATAAGTTTTTCGTTTAATATATTTCTCTCGCATGATCATTGCATAATTATATGCAGACATCATTAATCTTATTATATTATATTGTTCTTCGTAGAATAATGAAAGTTACAGTCATTTTAATTCAGTCCAAAAATATGTATTAAAAATAACAACATGATCTCCAAATTTTATTTATTTATTTTTCTTTTATAATATCGTTTTCAATCTACAATTTTTTTAAAAAATGCTTCATAAAATTAAAGTAAATTTATATAAAATAGTTTTTCTATCTTCCCGCCCGTAGGGCGGGCCGACCCTAGTGTATGATATTACATATGTTCAACTGAATTTTACCTAAATTATTTTTCTTTAGTAAGGATTTGAAATATTAGATTTGGTAATAACATGTACATTTAAGTATTAGTATTAAAAATTAAAAACACCTAAGATTTTTCATTTGAGAAAATTGTAATAGGGAAAATTTCAAAAGAATATTCTTCAAGTTTTGTATGTAAAGAAAAATATTTATACAAGATAACAATGTTCTAAGAAAAAGAAAAAAAGTTCATATAAAATAAAAATCCTACATATAATAAAATGTTAAAGTCAATAAGTTAAAATAACGGGTTGAATTTTTTTTTTTTTTTTTTTTACATCAACAAAAGAAAACAGGCTCATATAGACTCTGTTAACCAAGAGGGTAGCTCTGCATCCATGTAAACGACGAACGACGGTTGAATTCTTGCACTCCGTGCTAGTTTGTCCGCCTGTGTGTTCTGCGTTCTTGGTACATAGATGATCTCCGAGCTCTGAAATCCAGTACTAAGGGTCTTTATATCTGTCAAGTAGTTTGCAAACGCTGGTCATTCTTCTGGTTCCGAAACCATCTTCACCAATTGAGAACAATCTGTTGCAAATGTGACCCGAACCTGCCGCAAATTCCGCATACATTCCATTGCCCAGATTAGTGATTCAAACTCTACATGGAGAGGTGAAAGACTAGCTCTGGTGTTTCTTGCACCCATCAAACCATCAAATCCTGGTAAGGTGCTATACCATCCTTGTCCCGAGAAGTTATCATTTGCCTTCCATGAGCCATCAGAGAAGCACCATCTGCCCGGTCTCACCGGTATGGGAGCCATATCTTGGAAAGATTGCAGGATTAGATGGAATCTTAGAGAGCGCCCATGTCTGAATTGCCGGTGGACATTCAAAAAAGACATGGTTTATAGATTCCTCTGGAGCACCACATCGAGCGCAACAGATATCTCCTTGCATCCCTCTTGCCTGCAAATTTTTCCTAACCGATAGACATCCAGATAATATTTGCCACAGAAAATGTCGTATTTTCGATGGGCATCGAGTTTTCCAGCAGAAGGACTCGAGTGAGTCTACCGTGGGTCCGTAGGTTTCTGCCTGAGATTGCTGATTTGGGTATACCCGCTCCACCTGATAACCTGATTTAACCGTATACTGTCCATTTTTCGAAAAGTGTCATCCATCTCTATCTGCCATCTGAGACCTACTCAGTGGTATACTTGTAATGATTTTCACGTCTTCAGGATCGACCAAGGTGTGAAGAGCATGTAAATTCCATGAGCGTGAGACTGGATCTATGAGCGAGTCAACTGTAAGGTCCGGGTTGAAAATTTAAATATAGTTATCATTTATGACCAGAAACCAATCAAAACATCTCAAATATTATTTTCGCATAAATATTTTAGTTTATGGAAAACACACACATAAACTAAAAATAAACTAAAAATATATTTTAATTATTATGCGTAATGTCATAATAAAAAATACATAATACGTGAAAAATAAATAAATATTATATTATTTATAGAAAACAAAAGTATATTTCTAAAAAATGAAAAAGTGGTTTCTCTTTTTTACTGGAACCCAAATGTTGTAAATAATTATTTCCAACGCGTAACAAACCCGACCAATGAAAGGCTACTAGCATTTCCTTTACCACTAGCCAACTCGGTATCGGGTAAATACAAATGATATCGGTTAAATAAAAATAAATATTCGCGTGATATTTACATTTACAGTTATATAAATCATTTTACTTTTACTATTAGTGGAATTATGTAACAACAATATATGTATTATATGATGCATTTTTGTCACCATTTTATTATAATTTTTACAGATTATATAATGGTGTAAAAACTATTTAGTTACATTAAGTAAACAAAAAAAAACACCGCGTCCAGCTCTAGTCTTTTTTAAAGTACCTAAAATTTTAGTGGGTTTTTCTTTTCTAAACCGAAAAATATTTATTTTTTTAATTATACTTCTTCAAAAAGTCACTACGTAAAATTTAAGGCAATTTTTTTAAATAGTCATTTTTAAGTTTTTGTAACACACCAAAATAGTCCTAAAAAGAAAATGACCCGAATAATCTATTTTTATTTTGAATTTTTGAAATTTTTGATATTTATTTTTAACCTTTAAATCCCCATTTCTTAACTCTAAACCGTAAATTTAGATTAATTAACCCTATAATATAAATGTATATTTACTCTATAATAAAATTTATTTGGGTCATTTTTTCTACTTAATGGTTATTTGGGGAAAATAAACTAAAAAGACGAGTAGTATAAAATTTCTCTAAAATTTATAACCAGTTCAAAGTCAATACACGTAAATGGGAGAATGCGCCGCCCTTGTAATTATAGGCTAATTCAAGATCTTATTTTTTTAAAGCCGAAATTATTAAATCACAAAGCAATACCAGACTTGCAAGTTCCAAACCACAAAACATACGTAGAACGGTAGAAGGGACCACAAACAAGGCTTAACTTGTCAACAACACTTTTATTGTTTTTCTCAATAACAAAAAGAAAGAAAAGAAACTTGTTGTTAAGTTAGGTGTATTTACAAACACAAGAAAGAGAAGAAGCTCGAGGGGATAATTTTTTACAAAACCCACCAAGACGAAACCCGTTGGAAACGCAATATTTGTTGCAAAGTGGTAATTTTGCACACTCTCCTGCTACGTATAGCCATTCCGACCTACCCGCTTTCCCATCCCGTCCTCCTGCGGTAGCTACCTTTGTGGGCATCGTCAGGTGCGCACTAGTAGCATTCCCCGCTGCATCATCATATCAAAAACATTTTGTATTTTTTTTCTCACAAAAGAACACAAGATCTTAAGCGGAAAAGGAAATAATACTTCATAGATCATACATATAATTTACCTGAAATAAGAAGAACAATGTAAACGAAAAGAAAGAGGTAATTGAGCTTCACGGCCATTCGTCTCTGCTTAGTAAAATACCCTCTGCACTCCTTAGTTTGCCTTTGAATGCGATCTTAATGTTGTTTGTTATTATAGGAAAACGCATAAACAGCTGATAATGGGCCCTCGAGTGGTGCGTCTGGTATCATTACTAATTCATAATTGGATATAAAAAGAAGGAGAAGTGGGTTAGTTGAGTGATGTGCATAAGTTAGGGAGAGATTTCTGATCAATCTTTGACTATTTTTCTACCTTTCAGTAGGTTTATAATTGGTTTTTGCACATTAAGTCAAAAGTACGAAAGTAGACAAGAAAAGGCGAGGGTCAAAAGTATGAAAAAGAAAACATTGTCGTTGAAAAAGAAAACATTATCTAAATATATCTTTAGTTAGGGATATAACATGTATCAGTCAGTGGCGGATCTTGAACTAGTATTAATCGGGGGCACAAAAATTTTTAGTAACTAAATCATTTAAATAAAAAAAAATTATAACCAAAAAAAAACCTTACAAATTTATCTTACGAAATTCCATAGTTTAGAATCTTTTCATTACTACTTCATTTGTTACTTTCTCAAACAATTCATTTTCAACAAAACAAATAATACAATCATTTAAAAACTGATCACTTATCCGGTTCTGCAAACTAGTCTTCACAATCTTCATCGCTGGAAAACATCTTTCAACTGTAGCAGTAGCAACATGTAAAATCAATATTAGTTTCAAAAGCCGATAAATCTGAGGATGTGAAAGATGTTTTTTTGTCTTCACCATAATGTATGCAAGATCTCCAAGATCCTTCAAATTAGAAAATCTTCATCTTCCCGAATATTGTCAATATAAAGACCTAGTTGATGCTCAAAAGTTATCCGCTCGATATGACCAAAATCCTCAGGATAGAACTCAGACAATCTCATAACTTTTAACTGATCAAACTCCTGAAATGAATTAGTAGGGTTCAAGAAAGCAATACAGCCAAGTAATTCAGTGTTTACCTCATCAAAACAGTCATTAAACTCTTACCTAAAATAAAGAAGGCACAAAGAAAAAAGACGTGTGTTAATTAGGAAAATTTCAACTTCCATTATTAAATTCTTTTAGTTTTCCATTGGGCTTTTAAAACTAAACTTGTTTGTACTTTTATATGGGCTACAATATATTTGTCACACATAATTATATATAGGATATGCTTACAAATTGAGTCTCTGACTTTGAACTGTTGATTAGAAGCTCAACCATTAAGACTTTTAACTTATCTTGGCTATATATGTGGGCTTCATGTATAAACCCGATCCAACACTTATGGTACATCTCGTGGGCTTCAGGGTTACTGGGCTGGTGAATTAGATTAAGCCCAATGACCGAGAATACATAAGACGTCATCGTTCTGGTAGTTACAATCAGTAACAACCTGCCTTCGTCTTTGAGCTGAGAGCAGAGAGCAGAGAGCTGTAGAGAGAAAGCGATTGTCTTCTTCAGTGAATCCTCCGGCGAGTGCTGAGTTGCAGTGGTGCAATCTGGTAGCTCGTATTGAGCTCTTTTCACCGCAAGATAAGATAAGTATCCTGAAACAACAAGATTCGAAGTTAGCTATTGATAGAATCTTGTATAAGCTTGTATTGTAAACTGCAATCAAAGCTTAGTGGATTGGGAGCAAGAGCCTCCCCCCAGATGTAGCGCAAGCGAACTGGACAAACAAATTCTCTTTGCATTCGGTTCAATTGCATAACAAACATACAACGTATCGAATCGACTAAGAACGCAGTAAGATCGAATCGTAACAAGTGGTATTAGAGCTCATGCTGTGTTCAGATCGGCATCAATCAGGAAGCAAATACGTAAGGTAGAGAAGATCTCAGTAAGGTTCAAAACTTATCTGGTTGATTCTTAAGCGCTGTGTTTGTGGATTCTGATCTTGAAGTAGATTACTCTATTATCTTGTTTTCAAAACTTATCTGGTTGATTCTTGAGCGCTGTGTTTGTGGATTCTGATCTTGAAGTAGATTACTCTATTATCTTGTTTTCAAAACTTATCTGGTTGATTCTTGAGCGCTGTGTTTGTGGATTCTGATCTTGAAGTAGATTACTCTATTATCTTGTTTCGGGTCTGATCAATCTGAAATAAGATAAGATGGAACCTACTCAAGGTCGTGTTAAAGTTTAGAAGTTTGATGGATCTGGTGATTTTGGTATATGGAAACATAAGATGTTGTGTGCGCCGGACATTCTAGGTCTAGACTCAGTTCTAGAGGAGAATACTGAGTCAGCGGATGAAGGAGAGAAGGTAGAGCCAAGTACTGAGGCTAAGGTTGATCCTATGAAGTCTATGAAGGACAAGAGAGTTCGCAGCTTGATCCAGATGAGTTTGAGTGATCAAATCATAAGGAAAGTCATGAAGGAGACCTCAGCTCTTGGCATATGGAAGGCATTGGAAAGGGATTATCAAACGAAGTCTCTTCCTAATAGGATCTATCTAAAGCAAAGATTTGCTAGCTACAGGAAGGACGAGCAGAAGTCTATTGAACAGAACCTTGATGTGTTCTTGAAGTTGGTTAACGACTTATAGAGTTTAGAGATAAAGATCTCTGATGAAGATCAGGCGATTCAAATCCTCACCGGATTAACCCCAAAGTATGAACCACTGGTTCACACGTTGAAGTACGGCAGTGGGAAGGATACTCTTACAGTCAGTGATGTTTTTTCCGCAGCATACTCAAAGGAGACTGAGCTAAGAGAAAGAGGTGTCTTAGGAAAGTCTAAACCTGAGGCAGAAGGACTGTATCTTGGAGATAGAGGAAGATCTGATAGGAGAGACAACAATTCTTCGAGAGGAAGATCAAAGTCTAAAGGGAAATATAGCTCTAAATCAAACTCTAGCAAGAACAACAAGGGATGCTTCATCTGTGGTAAAGAAGGTCATTGGAAGAGAGATTGTCCCGATGTTCAAAGGTTCTAATTCTAGCTCAGTGAATGTTGCAGAAGCTAAGGGATTTAAGAAAGAACCTTTGATACTCGCAGCGAGCATTTAAGACACCAGAGATGAGTGGGTCTTGGACTCAAGAGCGAGTTTCCACATTACTCCAAACAAAGAGGTGATGTTTGATCTCAAACAAGTGAGTGGTGGAAAGGTGTTAATGGGTAATAACACGTTTAGTGAGATTGAAGGGGTCGGCAAAGTTCGCATTAAAGGATCAGATGGTTCTATTGTGATTCTAACAAATGTGAAGTTTATGCCGACTATGGGAAGGAACTTAATCTCATACGGGTGTCTTGAGAAGGCTGGCTGAACCTATGAGGGAGGTGACTATAGAGTGAAGTTCTTTAAGAACGGAGTTGAAGTCTTAACATGAAAGTATGCAGATGGTTTGTATTACTTGAAAGGAACTGTTCTTAAGGGTGAAAGTCACTCTGCTATTTCTAAAGTCACTACAACCAAGAAATGGCATTCGAGATTGGGACATATAAGTCAGAAAGGACTTGACTTACTTGTTAAAGGAGGATATCTTGAAGCAAAAGATGTGGACACACCAGGGTTGTGCGAGGATTGTGTGTTTAGAAAGGCTCATAAGCAAAGTTTTAAGAAGGGGAAACATACATCAAGAGAAATACTTGAGTATGTTCATTCAGACTTATGGGGTTCTCCTTCTGTGGTTCCAAGCTTAGCTGAGAAGCAATACTTCATCACGTTTATTGATGATTACTCAAGAAAGGTCTAGATCTATTTCCTTAAAACTAAAGATAAGGCTTTTGAGAAGTTTAAGGAATGGATTGCAGTAGTTGAGACTCAAACAGGAAAGAAACTAAAGTGTTTGAGAACAGACAACAGATTGGAATATTGTAACAGAAGGTTCGATGATTTTTGTAAGGTTGTTGGAATAAAAAGGCATCGAACTTGTGCTTATACACCTCAACAGAATGGGGTCTCGGAGAGAATGAACTGAACCATTATGGAGAGAGTGAGGTGTATGTTAGCTGAGAGTGGAATGGGAGAGAAGTTATGGGCAGAAGCGGCTTCAACTGCTGTCTATTTGATCAATAGGTCTCCAAGTTCTGCTATTGAGTACAAGCTTCCAGAAGAGCTTTGGTCTGGAAATAAGCCAGGGCTAAAGCACTTGAGAAGATTTGGATGTGCTGCTTATGTTCATACGAGAAATGCTAAAACATGTCCCAGAGCAGTGAAGGGATTCTTTGTTGGCTATCCACAAGGAACAAAGGGATTTAGAGTGTGGTTACCAGAAGAAGAAAGTTGCACGATTAGCAGAAATGTTATATTTCATGAGGAAGAAGTATACAAGAAAGCTGAGAAAGAAGTAGAAGTTAAGGAGGTTCAGAATAGTCCAGTTTATGCTGATAAAGGAAAGTCTATTCTGAAAGAAAAGAAAAGTGTGTCTTTCAGTCCAAACTTGATTCAGAGTCCTTTTAAAGGTCTCCAAGATTCAGAGGCTTCTACTTCAGAAAATTTGGTTCAGTTTCAGGTGGAGCAGTGTCAGATTCAGAGGTTGAATCAGCTGATCAGGAAGAAGAAACTGAAGAGGACCTAGATCACTATATTTTGGCTAGAGACAGAAAGCGCAGAGAGATAAAGTTACCATCTAAGTATGATGATTTCGATGTTGAAGCTTATGCTCTATATGTGGCCAATGATATTGAGACTGATGAACCTAAGTCATATCAAGAAGCGATGAGATCTAAAGAGAGAGACCAGTGGGGTTTATCTAGTGATGAAGAGATGGATTCACTTGATAGAAACAAGACTTGGGAGATTGTAGAAATACCTGCCAAGAAGAGAGTCATTGGCTGCAAGTGGGTTTACAAGAAGAAACCAGGCATACCAGGAGTTGAAGATCCAAGATTTAAGTCTAAATTGGTTGCCAAAGGCTATTCACATGTGGAAGGAATTGATTATAACGAAGTGTTTGCACCAGTTGTGAAGCATGTATCGATCAGACTGATTCTGTCTTTGGTGGTTAAAGAAGACTAATATCTAGAACAACTAGATGTAAAGACAACTTTCTTAAATGGAACCTTAGATGAAGAGATTTATATGGAACAACCAGAAGGCTATGAGGTTAAAGGAAAGAAAGGTATGGTCTGTCTATTGAAGAAGTCACTGTATGGTCTTAAACAGTCACCGAGACAGTGGAATAAGAGATTCGATGGGTTCATGAAGCAACAGGGGTTTAGACAGAGTCTGTATGATCAGTGTGTCTATGTCAGTGGTTCAGAAGTGACTTCGAGAATTTATCTATTGCTATACATGGATGATATGCTTGTAGTCTCCAAGAACATGGAAGTGATCAAAGATATTAAAGCTAGACTGAGTAGTGAATTTGAGATGAAGGATCTTGGACCAGCTACGAGAATTCTAGGAATAGATATTGTACGAGATAGAAGAGCTGGGACATTGAAACTATCTCAGGGAAAATACCTTGAAAAGGTACTCTCAACCTTCAATATGACTGATTGTAAGTTTGTTACTACGTCTATGAGATCTCAGTTCAGATTGAAGAGTTTAGACGAGAAAGAAACAAAGATAGAAGCGAGATTTATGTTCGATGTTCCTTATGCTAGTGCGGTTGGTAGTTTGATGTACGCCATGGTGGGAACGCGTCCTGATATAACTCATGTTGTTGGAGTTGTAAGTAGAATCATGGGAAATCCAGGAAGACAACACTGGGAGGCAGTGAAGTGGATTCTGAGATATATACGAGGAACTACAGATTATGGCCTATGGTTTACTAAAGGAAATGAATTCAGAGTTGAAGGATTTAGCGATGCAGACTATGCGACTGATCGTGACAGAAGCAGATCAGTTACATGATACTTATTTCAAGTAGGCGGCAACACTATTAGTTGGAGATCGGGGCTCCAACCTATCGTGGCTCTATCAACTACTGAATCAGAGTACATGTCATTAAATGAAGCTGTTAAGGAAGCCTTATGGCTTAAAGGAGTGTGTGAAGATATAAACTATGAACAAGGAGCAGTCAAGATTAATTGTGATTCTCAATCAGCTATATTCCTAGCAAAGAATGGTGGATACCATGAGAGAACAAAGCATATTCACACTAAGTTCAGTTACATTAGAGATGTGATTGCTAACGGGAGTGTTTCAGTGGTGAAGATTCACACTACTCTAAACCTAGCTGATATCCTAACAAAGAGCGTACTTGGAAAGACACTGGAGAAGGCTTTGGTGTCTGTCAAGGTTCGCGAGTGAAGTCAGAAGCTTCGAGTCATTGCTGAGGAACTCCGATTTGTTACCTCGCAGTGAAAAAGCAAAGTGGGTTAGTCAATGAGGTTTGAGTGATCTACATATGAATCAGGAAGTTGAGGTCAAGATCAGAAGAAACTGTTTAAGAGGTATCAGTTTACCTTGAGTTGGCGTAGGTCTGGTCAGATTGAGAGTCGGCGTGTTTTATCTTGAGAGGCAAGATGATCAGTTGAAAAGTCGCCGTGAATCTGAGCTGAGGTCTGAGGGATTCTTTGGGAGAGGTTCTGAGGTTTTCTTTAAGGTGGAGTGTTCCTTTCTGGTAACTTTCGTTGGTTGAGGTAACCGGAAAGTTAGAGAGAAGGTGGAGCTGATAGAGAGAGAAGAGAAGAAGATGTTTCGGCAGAGCTTCGCTAGGGTTTCGAGTTGCTGTCCGAAAATGAGTTATGTCGGCTTCATACAAGGTGGAGAATTGTGGGCTTCATGTATAAACCCGATCCAACACTTATGGTATATCTCGTGGGCTTCAGGGTTACTAGGCTGGTGAATTAGATTAAGCCCAATGACTGAGAATACATAAGACGTCATCGTTCTGGTAGTTACAACAATTAGTAACAACCTGCCTTCGTCTTGGAGCTGAGAGAAGAGAGCTGTAGAGAGAAAGCAATCGTCTTCTTCAGTGAATCCTCCGGCGAGTGCTGAGTTGCAGTGGTACAATCCGGTAGCTCGTATTGAGCTCTCTTCAACTCAAGATAAGATACGTATCTTGAAACAACAAGATTCGAAGTTAGCTATTGATAGAATCTTGTATAAGCTTGTATTGTAAACTGCAATCAAAGCTTAGTGGATTGGGAGCAAGAACCTCCCCCCAGATGTAGCGCAAGTGAACTGGGCAAACAAATTTTCTTTGCATTCGGTTCAATCGCATAACAAACATACAACGTATCGAATCGACTAAGAACGCAATAAGATTGAATCGTAACAATATATAATATTTTTTTTAAAGTAGTAGGGGGCACGTGCCCCCGTAGTCAACCGTGTACGACAGTCTGCATCCATATGATCCGCTATGTCACAATATTTTTCAGACGGTTGGGGATCATCCCAAGATGATACGTGTTCAGTCAAGCTCAAAGAGCTTTGATACATCATGTGCGGTCTTGGTTTGAAATCTCATCCCAAAAATATCAAAGATGGATGAGGGCGAATTCCTAGAGCTTTTACACGCTTGATGATCTTCACACAAAGACTGTGAAATATCTTATGTTATTTAGAGTTCAACAGTTTAGCGAATGTAACCCCGTTTGTACCTCTGAATAACACTTATGACGATTCTTTTTTGTGTATTTAAAGTGTTAACGGACAAACAAGGGATAACATATAAATGATACACGATTTTCTTGCACAAATGATGAATGGGCTGAGTTACAAAGTCGTGCATCATAAGTATTTATAGTAAATAAAACTGAAAATCCTAATTAGAAAAGCCTAATCTTAGTGTATAAACCATAATCATATTCCTAAGAGAAATTACTCGAAATGCTACCACTTTTCGAAAATACGTTTAATCAAAAATGCTTTAACATTTGCATTTAGGGTTTATTGTTTATTAATTTTCTTTTATACAAATCATCCTGTTTTACAAAAATGCATAGGTTAGTCTATGCAAGCAGTTCTAAACAATAAAAACTAGCAAAACAAAAGTAGAAAATAGATATATCAGTAGAGATCAACAGTAAACTAACACATTTATTTTGCGTATGGATGACTAAAAATTTTTCATATAAAAACTTTATATTTACTTCTAGAATAATTGAATCTCTTCGTATTAATCCAAAAATACAATGCTTCAAACTGAATTGAGAACAATTATCACTCTCTTTTTAATATTCCAGTATGAGCCACCGAAACAAGACAAATCTTTATATTGCTCTACTGATAATAATAAAGTCAAACAGATTACATTTTGAAGTAACCATAGTTTGTAACAAGAACTTCATCCTTATCACATGAAGAACCATCAACGATTGAAGCCGGTAAGACCCGTCGCCACCATCCGCAGTAGATGTGTCAATTACCTTTTCTAAACGGTTCAACTGAACCGGATTTTTTGGCTTTCCAGAAACATACAAATGAACAATAAAAAACTTTCTCAGATTTAAAACATATTTGACAATTCAACAAACTAAGTAACGGAAAGTAAATCAAATCAAAGAAATAAAAACAAAATGAATCAAACAAGCCGATGACAAAGTTATAGAAACCTCCGACCATCGGCTTGAAACTAAAAAAAATCTCTATGTTCTCTCTTGACGGCCACAGTTTTTGTTATATTTTAAAGTTCAAAAAATTTATTATTATTTTTTCGAGAAATCTCAAAAATGTCGATCATTTACGTCGGCCAGGTCTTACATGGCTACATTCAATCAGTATTTGTTTTTGAGATAATCTGATGTATATACACAAAAACAACAAAAATTAGGAAACTACCCTAAATGCATGAAAACCTCCAATTTTTGTAGCAATATACACATAAAATGATCGTTTTACCTCTGCCCTAAACTCAGCTTATTTCTCTTTCTTTCCCTATTCTTCATTCCTGCCATTTTCTCTTCTTTTTATTCCCGATTGATCTCTTCCTATCCCATTTATAATCTTTAGTGAAAACAAAAATTTTCTCCAAATAATTCATTCTTCTTTCTAAATCCCAGTAATCATTGTTTGCTTCATTTTTAACATCAATCTTTTGCTAATCTCCTCTTCTCCTTCTCAATTCGTCATCGTCACCATCACATCAATAACAATGATGTTTGAAGCACCATGTATGACAGTGAATCATGGATTCAAAGAAAGCCAAACCTCCAAACATGTTTTCTGGGATATCAATTCAAACGACTATAGATTTTTCTCCCAAGTTATTTATTTTACAATTAAATTTCTGAAACTGAAAAATCAATGGGAGAACTAAGGATTGCAACATAAATTACATAGATAACGATTAAGTTAAAACGTAACCTATTTTGTACCATGTATCAGCTAAGGGCAATAGTTTTGGACATCTCACCACCCATTTTAAAAAGCGTCTAACATGTTTGATATCATCTAACTAAACATGTATATGCTAAACATTAAATTATCATGTTAACCTATTATGAAACATCTAACAAACTATGTATCATATGAACACAACTATTTTGTACAAAGGAAGTTTAACACTAAGCTTTAACTCAAGAAGTTATATAAATTGTTAGCGGATAACTTGTTTATTATAAAATTATCATTATCATATAACAAAAGCAATGATCTAAATGTAATATTTTATTTAGCACGTAAAACATATGGCAGATGTAACTTATTAGTTTACATATGATACAATAATGATTAACCGTAAAAAATATAGAGCGTAAACAAATAATGATTAAGTTAGCCTGATAACCTATTTTGTAGCATTTAAAAAAGCATATATAGCTAACACAAACTACTTAAACATCTTACCCATAAATTTTAAAAACATCGACAAGTTTTGTAACAGCTAAAAAAAATGTATCATTTATTTTTAAATTATTTTTAATATTTTTTTATATATTAATATTTTATTTATTTATTTTAAGGATCCAAATCCGGATCCGGATATCCACTGGATATTACAATTTTTAGAAAGATATCCGACACCCGGATATCCGAAAACCCCGGATCCGGATAAAAATAGTAAAATTATGGATCCGCCGGATAAAGATCTGGATCCGGATACCTTAAAATTACCCGGATACCCAATTCATCCCAGGCTTAGCTACACCCAACCCAATCAGTATATAATTGGTATTTTTGTTTTACATGAGAATGATAAATTCAATAATGAATAAATAGGGTGGCAAAAGGAGAGCCATTGGATGAAAAGCAAAGTTGGCGAATGGGAGAGAGGTGGGGCAAGGCACAGAAGGAGACAAGTGGCCTCTCAGCCTAATTAACCATTAGTTTTTTTTTTTTTTTAATATTCCAATGGACCGCCGCCAATGACGTTTAGCTTCATTTTCATTTTCATTTTCATTTTCATCTTTTCTTCAAAAAAAAAAAAAAAAAAAAAAAGAAGCAGAGAGAGAAACAAGGAAGAGAAGGAGTCGCGTGAAGGGAGAGTCAGAGGCGGATAGAGAGATCTGCTCTTCAAGATCCCTCGATTTATTCTCCTTCAATCTGAGGTGATTCTCCTTAAAATCATAATTTGTTTGATCGATTGATTGTATTCTCCGTGCGAATTGTCGATTACATGTTGAATTTTAGGGTTTTCCAATTGCTGATATATATAGGAAATGCGGTAACAGATAAAACGGTATATCTGGTTTAGGGCTTTAGAGTTGGGGGGAGCTTGTGATTTTGTTTCTGTGTGGATTAGCGTTTCGAATATTGATTTGATGATCATTCTTTCTCCGTCGGCTTATCTTCAATATTATCAGCTTTTCAATTATTCCTTCTGTTTGGTGAAAGGATTACTCGTGAAATTGGAAAAGTTCCCATTTTTATGAGCAACGAGATCTCATGGCTCTTTGTTCATTTTACTTCCACAGGCTCAGATTCCCAGAGCTGGGTGCATTCATACCGCTACGCCAATCTAACCAGCACTCTCTTGCTTTGAAATAGACTCAGCTATGCTGGAAGATGTGTCCTGTCACTAGGGCATTAGTTGCACGAGCTAGCACACATTCTGAGCTAACTGGAGCTAGTAGTTCTGCTTGTATAATTGTGTGAATTAGATGGAAAACAAGCCGAGTGTCTTGACCGATAAGTATGAAGTCGGGAGGTTGTTGGGTCAAGGTACTTTTGCCAAGGTGTATTATGGAAGGAGTGTTCATACTAACCAGAGCGTTGCCATCAAGATGATCGACAAGGATAAGGTTATGAAAGTTGGCCTCATGGAGCAGATCAAGCGAGAGATATCTGTCATGCGGATTGCTAAACACCCTAACGTTGTGGAGCTATACGAGGTCATGGCTACGAAAACGAGGATCTACTTCGTTATGGAGTATTGCAAAGGTGGGGAGCTCTTCAACAAGGTTGCCAAAGGGAAGCTGAGAGACGATGTTGCTTGGAAATACTTTCATCAGCTTATCAACGCCGTTGATTTTTGCCACAGCAGGCAAGTGTATCATCGTGACATAAAGCCCGAGAATCTGTTGCTTGATGACAATGAGAATCTCAAGGTTTCTGATTTCGGGTTAAGTGCTCTCGCTGATTGCAAGAGACAGGATGGTCTCCTCCACACAACTTGTGGCACGCCTGCGTATGTTGCTCCTGAAGTGATCAACCGAAAAGGCTATGATGGGACAAAGGCAGATATTTGGTCTTGTGGAGTAGTTTTGTTTGTTCTGTTGGCTGGTTATCTCCCTTTCCATGACTCTAACCTGATGGAGATGTACAGGAAGATAGGAAAAGGAGATTTTAAGGCCCCAAGCTGGTTCGCTCCAGAAGTACGGAGGCTGTTGTGTAAGATGCTGGACCCTAACCCTGAAACTAGAATTACCATCGCAAAAATCAGGGAGAGTTCTTGGTTCAGAAAAGGTTTACACATGAAACAGAAGAAGATGGAGAAACGAGTCAGAGAGACTAATCCCCTGGAAGCTAGTGCTGCAGGTCCAAGCGAGAACGGAGGAAGGGTCACGGAGGGAAACAATACAGACCAGCCTACAAGTATAAATGCGTTTGATATAATTGCGTCGTCTGCTGGGTTTGATCTGACAGGACTGTTTGGAGATGTGTACGACAAGCGAGAATCTAGATTCACATCCCAGAAACCTGCTTCGGTGATCATATCTAAGCTGGAGGAGGTGGCGCAACGATTGAAACTGAGCATAAGAAAACGAGAAGCGGGTCTGTTCAAATTAGAAACTTCGAAGGAGGGAAGAAAAGGAAAACTATCGATGGATGCGGAGATATTCCAAGTGACGCCGACGTTTCATATGGTGGAAATGAAGAAATCTAACGGAGATACTCTAGAGTATCAGAAATTAGTGAAAGAGGATCTTAGGCCTGCTCTTGCAGATATTGTGTGGGTTTGGCAGAGCGACAAAGATGAGCAGTTAATTCCTGATTCAAACCAAGAGACCGAACAACATCAACAACAGGAAGAAGAAGAACGATTGTAGTTTTGAGAATCTTTTGTTATCTTTCAAGTTCGTCTTAACTCTGATGTTAAACGTACAGTAAATGAGTTTCCTGCATATAATAAAGTCGTTTCCAGAACTCATTGACAAAGCATTGAGAGTTGAGAACTTTTAATTGCTTGAGAAAAAGTACTTTATCATCATCTGGTCGAATCACTGAAGTGAATTCAGATATAAAGAGAGCTAGAAACTGATAAAAGACTCGGCTTTATTGAAATTTAGTGGTGAAGACGAGATCTGTAATTATAGTACAGAGACAATATGCGATTTTGGCGTTGTCCATTGCAACAATTAGACAATTACAGACAATGGAGATAGAGACAGAGAGAGAGAGAGTAAGAGAACTCAAGAAGACTTGTCGGAATTGGAACAGAGATGGTTCCAGAGATAGCGGCCACTTGCCATGTCAACGCATGTCCAAAATCCAGACTTCATTGCCGTTCCCACCTGAAAGTGAGAGAAACCCATATTAATCCAAAATAGAGAGAATGAGGATCAGAGGCAAAAGAAGAAGAAGAGACCTTAGAGAATCTGGAGTTAGAGTCAGAGTCAGCGTCGACGGGATCAGCTTCGGCGAGAGGGTCGGCGAGAGGATCGTCGTAGGAAGTGTTGAGCTTCTTGAGGACAAAGAAGCCAGCAAGAGTCGCCGACAAGAATATGAGGATCAGCCTTAACGGACACATCTCTCTTTCTTCTTTCTCCTCTCTTGATTTTGCTTTTCTCCAGTTGATATGAAAGACGATGAGGAGAGAGAAAGAAAGAGGAGTTGATGAAGACTAGAGAGAGAGAGAGAGAGAGAGAGGGTAAGAAAAATTCAAAGGGAGAGGTTGAAGAAGTGTCAAAGTAGGTAGGCCACTCCCGAAAGTTATCTCCAATATTTCAATATTCACCTAATAAACACCTTTAGATGGCTGATCGTCACATCATCACTGTTTATTTATCTTTTATTAAATTGAAGTTGAGTTTATTCCATTTGCTGAAAAAGTGAGTGGTTTTGGCAACCTAATCTGTAAGAACGTGAGACACCACTTTTATGCTTAATTGTTATCTTAGTGCTAATGCATTTAACATACAAGTAGATAGTAAAGAAATAGATAAAAAAACCAAAGTGATTTGTTGACATTTTTCACTAACTTTAGTTGGTTCTTCATCACAACCATTCACCATTCTTCCGCTTTATCCTATCATTTCGACTTCCTCTGCCATCAAAAGTATGTTCTTCTCTGCCCCTGTTGAACAAACGCAAGTATTTATTGGGAAAGTTGACATTGTTTGAACATTATTTAACTATGAAGAGGCGTCAGAGACAAGCCTGACCTGGCTTTGAGGATTGTTTTCTTGCTTTGAGAACCTAGAACTTTGCAAACTTGGCAATTTTAGCAAGTGCAGTTCTTAAGCTTCCTATGCCAGCTCCTGACCTTGAGCTCACCATCATCTGTAATTCATTATAACATTAAACCACTTCCTTCCTAGGTCTTATCTTGTTGTGCAGCCATAGAGATGCAATCGCAAACTTGCTAAGTCATATAAATGCATACCAGAGGCTGGACAATTGATCTGTTTGCCTTCAACTTCTGCATTTTTTTAAGAAAAAATAAATATATTAGTATAAGCAGAGAATAAACAAGTCTTTTGTATCCATTCCTTATAATACATTTAGAGCATAGTAAGTAAGACCTCTTCGATTTGCATTGCTCGACGTGCCACATCCATTGGAAAAACAACATCTGTCTTGGTTAAGACTATCTGATACTTTGTATTCGATCTGCGGTTCAGTTTTCAACTATCAGGACACTTGCCTTTATAAACAGAGATGATTAAGAGCAGCAACAATTGTTTTACCTCTCCATCAGATTAATAAGCTCCTGGTCTCTTGGCTTCATGCCCCATTTGGTGTCAACAAGAAGACACACCCGTTTAAGACTACTTCTTGTTGAGACATATTCCTTTACCTGCATCGATCAGTGTTAAACATATTATAATCATTGAACTGTTTGGTAACACACAAACTTGAGCACGCAAAATCAACATAATGAATTCTAGTCAGAGGCAGATGATACTCACAAGATCTTCCCAAGCTTCCTTAACTTCATCTTTTGCATAGGCAAAACCGTAGCCTGGTAAATCAACAAGGCGAACCTTCGGACCAAGGTCGAAAAAATTGATGGTCTGCCGTGAACAAAAAGCCACAGAAATATGTTAAGCCGTACAAGGGAGTGATACTCGGAAAGAGGGAATACCTGAGTCAGTCCTGGTTTGTCAGATGTCCTTACAACACCCCACTGTCTGGTAAGAGCATTTAGCAGCGAAGATTTGCCAACATTTGACCTTCCTGATCAAAGTTGAGACACCAAATAGCTCCACCTTTTACTAAAGTTTTGTCTTGTCTAATGTAACTAAACATGCATACTCCTAATGATCCTATGGTACTGGTGGGAATAACAATTTAAATACATTACCTGCAAATGCAATCTCAGGTACATCAGGAGGTGGAAATGACGATGAAACATTTGCAGCAGCAAAGAATTCCAACTTATTCCTAAATAACTGCAAACAGGCAATTACGACATTAGCTTACTAGGTTATAGCAAAGGCAATCTATACTCTTTAGGTCTTAGAGACAGAGCATGAGGAATATGAACATACACTTTCTTCTATACGCTCTCTCTCAGTGCTGGTAGACTGAGGGATATTATCTAAGGGAGCAGGAAGCTCTGTGTTGTAGCCAGCCTTCTTTAGCTCAGTCAAGCGTCTACGTCCCAGCAGCTGCCGTTAAAATGTATGTTACAAGCCAGGTAATGAATATGTATATGAAGATTATGTAAGATACCACAAAAAACCTGTAAATTACATTTTCTTCCACATAGGAAAGGATCGACTGACTAGGCTGAATTGCACGAAACTGTGCATTTTGCGACAGTTCTACACTCTTCTTCTCTTTATCGTTCTTCTTCTTTTCTTTACGGCTTACTGAAAAAAAGGATAAAGAAACAGCAAGTTAGGAGATGCACGATGTGAAACAGATTCTAGTGAAGAAGCACAAAGAGCTAACTAACCATCAAGAACGACATCATCATCTATTCTCTTATTCGAGGTATCATAGGGATCAAGACGTATCCTCTTTCTCTTCCTTGGCTGATTCTCCTGACTATCTAAACCATCGTCTTTCTTCTCTGCAAATGCCTGCTTCTTAGCCTTATAAGACGGCACATCAGAGCTTTTCCTCCGGCTCACATCCCCATTTTTATCCAAATCATCTCTCTTCCGATAAGTTTGCTTTCGAGTTCCATCATCTCCCCTCGGTGACTTTGTTTTCAACATCCCTCTAGCCGCTTTTGCAGCATCATTAGTGGTCTTTAAACTAGAACTAGACCTTTGCTTTGTCTTTGAAGCAGCCCACATCGTACGTGGAACTTCGTTCACATGGTTATGATGCTCAGTGAGCTCAGCCTTAGTGGCGTAGACCCTCTTCTTCTTCACATACGAAAACTTAGTTTTACTACTATTCCGAGGGGTTGTGTCATCATCATCATCACTTCGGCGAGGACTGGATCTACTGCTTCCTTTGTAAGAAGAATTAGATTTGAGAGATGAAAGCTTCAGCCTTTTCTTGAGCTTTTGATCAAAAGCCATTGAGCAACTGCAGAGATACAAACTTTATCCACCTGCAAATTGGGACAAACCCTAATGCCATCAACACTTGAGCAAGAGAGAAAACTACCAGAGATTGAAATGGAGAGGAACCCAGAACCATCACAACATAAACACAATCGTTTCCGGTCTACACTAAATAGGAATGCGCAAATATGACTGAAACAAAGCGAAAAGGTGAAACCTTTGCGGATTTGTGCGACGAACGCGATCAGAGAAGCTTGGATGGTTTAGGAAGAAATGGGGATTTCAGGGTTTAGCTGTTGATATGCTCTGAGGGTTTTGGAGTTAGATGTCTCTTATTGGGCTTTTGTTTGACCTTGTTTACTAGTTTTCAGTTATAATGGGCTTTTGTTGGGCCTATAATGGATTGTTGAGTGAGAATGTATTTGTTGATAAATTCACATCATACGTTAGCGTCATTATGGAAGAGTGTGGAGTTCACGTTATGTAATTTGTGGGATCCATGATTACCGGATCCGATCAGTGTTAAGTTAACTTTAGCTGTTTGATATAACTTTAGTTTGGCCAATAGACTTATATATTTTTCTATGATGAGATCCATATGCTATGTAATTTAACTCTTCTTCGAAAAAATAGAACATTGCTAACAAAAATTTTGACATGCAATTCTTATATTTTAACGAGTTAATCCGAAATTTAGCCACTAGATTAACTGTCTTATGTCCGTAAAATCGATGTTTTATAGATGGCAACAAACGCTAGTTTAGACGCTAATCCTGTATAAAACCGTTACCTAGAGTGTTTTTTTTTTTTCTTAAACATTGTCATAAATAAGTTCTTTTTGTTTGCTTCTTTTACAAGATTATGGATTGTGAATTAAGGAGATAGATGTCATTTGGGGGACAGACAAATAATGACTGTCATTTCAAAAGAAATGCTTTGTTGTTTATGGGAATGAGTCTTGACATGGAAGCCACTCTTAGCTTTTTGAATGCTTCAAGGAGCGAAATTTAAGTAAAAACCCCCCTTTTGATTAAGAAACTACTTTTTTGTTTTGTTCTTTTTCTTATCTGTTCTGAAAGAGACAAAACAAGAGTTAAAGAAAGAGAGAGTGGACCCCAAACTGAACCCTCTCTTTTACTTCTCATTGCTTTTGTCCTTGTTATTTTTTATTGACAAGAGTTCAAAAGTCTTGTGAGAAAAATGAAAGAGATGAATCAGAAAATGGGGACTCACAAGTTCAGATTTTCAGACATGATGCCTCCCTCATGGCTCTATAAGCTCAAAGGCATGAGCAGAAGTAGCAGAAAACACCTTCCTTCTTCTCCCAAACGCCTCTCCACTGATGCTTCTTCCTCAAGAAACACTCTTCGTCTTTCTTCATCTCCTTATCACCCTCAAGGCTCTTCTTCACCGCCACCAAAATCTCCTTTCAAGAGAAAACTCAAACGTAAGACCGTTTACAAGCCTTCCTCTAGGCTCAAGCTCTCTTCCTCTTCCTCCTCCTTCAACCCTCATGTCCCTCTCACCACTTCTCGTAATCATCGCTCTAAACCAACCTCTTCAAATGCAATCATTCTTGAGCCTTCTCTCACTTCTTCTCGGGATCATCGCTCCAAGTCATTCTCTGCAAATGCAAACATTGTAGAGCCTTCTCTCACTTCTTCTCGGGATCATCGCTCTAAACCATCCTCTGCAAATGCAGTCTCTGATTCCACCGTTGGAAGCTCGTCAGATCCTCTGTCATCATCTCCTTCTGACCAAGACTATCTTGAATCTCATTCAGTTGACGTCAAGAACAACCATTCTGTGAAGAAGCAAGTTTCTGAAGATCCTTCAGTCACATACAACTCTAGTCCTGACTTGTCTGAGACTATAAAGAAACCACCTCTTGAAATAAAGAGACAGCAGAAACTGAAGAAACCGAAAGCTGGTTCAACAGGTATAAGGATTCGAGCTAATTCACCAAGGATCGCCAGAAAGAAGACAAAGGGAAGAACGTCCCCACAACCAATGATGAAGAATGAAACAGCAGAGAGTTTCGCTATAGTTTTGACTTCAGTGGATCCAGAAAAAGACTTCAGAGAATCCATGGTTGAGATGATCGTGGAGAACAAGATGAAGGAACAGAAAGACCTGGAAGATCTTCTTGCATGTTACCTTTCTCTGAACTCAAGCGAGTATCACGACACAATCATCAAAGCCTTCGAGAAAACATGGTTTCATTTGACTCGCTCTATGTAAAACCAAAAGGCAACTTTATTGAAACACACATGTAACCTTTTTACATTTTGAAACCAGCAAGTTTGTTTATCCGCATTATTACTATAGACATTACATGAATAAAAAGTGAGAGAAGCTTAGCGCCTTGAGCTCCTTGGCTTCCTGGAAACAGCATAAGGCGACTGAAACCCAACGTTCTCAACGTCTCCAACAGTTTTGATCAACCTTCTTTTTCTAGCTTCTTCCACCAGCGACCGATTCACGTCTACAAGCGAGCGGTTCCTCGTGAGCACGCGGTTGTCTGATGCCAGTCTCAAGTTACTTGAACTAGAAGAAGCTGCATAGATGCTGGCTTGTCCTGAATGAAGATGGTAGCTTTCTTCAGGGCAAAACCTTGTCACGTTGTGAGTTCTGTTCATAGCAGTAGGTTGGGAGGAGATGTGCTCATCTACAGATATGTAGTTGAGGTTGGAGTAAGACCCTGAATTTGAAGAACTCTGAGAATACGTCTCATCATCTGCAGTTTTTAATTTTTTCTCTCTCAAAAAACTTTTTTTTGTATAAACATATGAATCACACACTACAGATGTTGGATCTGGTGTTTACTTTCCATACCTTGTAGCCAATCTTGACGGCCTGGAGCCATATAGTTAGAGAGTGAAGCTCGAGAGGATGAAGGCGAGGAAGAAGAGTGAAAAGGAGTATGATAATCATGAAGAGATTCATCATCTTCCTCGGACCTCCAACCAGGGACCAAAGAAGAGATCTCTCCATCAATCATTTTAGCAATCTCCACCGGATCCCATTCTGTGATCTCAAGTTCTTTCACCATCTCCGTTGCAACATCTATAGAAGTATCATTCATGATGTCAAAGCAGAAGGAAACATTCTTCGCCAGTCCTGAAAAACAAGAAACAATTAAGCAACCGAATAACTAAATGATCAGCTTAATCAGCTCAGTCATATGTTTACCATTTTCATTTGCGATTGGTAGTTTCAGATAGATTTTGTTATCTTCAAAGTCCACCTCCCCAGTTTCATCCTCTTCCAACTTCAGTCTATCCATTTCATTCTCGTTCAAGAAGGGCTTCAGATTCCTAGCACCACTTGCGTACACCATCCATGACTCGTCAGATGCGAGAAACGGATCTTGCAATAGTTCTCTTGCTGATACTCTCTTTGAGGCAGGCACAAGGCACTTCCCGATGAATCTCTGTGCCTCGATGTCTTCAACTCTATAAAAGGCTCCTGGTAGCTTTCCCTGGAAAAGAACACATTAGTTCAACTGAGGTAGCTTCATCAATATTCTCACACAGATATTAAGACATACCGCGACAACTTTCTTGTAAATCTGCGCTGGATTGTTGCATTCACTATAAGGGAACTCAGAGGTGATCATCTCCAAAAAGCACATACCAAAGGAATAAACGTCAATGAGTTCATTATAGTTCTCCTCGTATAGTTCTGGAGCCATGAACTCAGGAGTGCCTAGGTGAAAAAGAAGCACAAAGTGGTCTACTAAGCAAAGGATCTGTACAAGTGAGGGCAAATGAGTTTTGCTACTACATACCGATGACACTAGTGGCAGCGTGGCAGTCCCGGAGCATTCTTGCAAGACCAAGATCGCCTATTTTGACTTGACCAAGATGGCCATTAACAAAGATGTTATCACACTTGAGGTCTCTATGGATCACAGGAGGGTCGTGGCCGTGGAGATAAACAAGCCCTTCCAAGATCTGCCGAGCCCACGACTTGATTGCTCGAATATCTATCCGCAAGTACTTGTTTTTGTATCTACACAAGAAAAGGGACAAGTTTTCATACAAATAAAAGTTTTGATTAAATATTTTTTAAAGGTGTAAGAGGATTACTGTCGGAGAGTCCCAGAAGTGAACAACTCGGTGATGAAGTTGAGAGTATGGGAATGAACATCGATCCAGGAAGTGTAGAAACGAATGATAGATTTGTGGTTTAGAGTGCTGAGAAGATGAACCTCTGAGTAGAGCCTCTGTAGATCAACAGAAGAACGTAGAACCTCTTTTAGCTTCACCTGGCTCCACGCTACTTCTATCCCCAGCATCTCGTCGATAGCTTTGTACACTGTTTTCATAGCTCCCCTTCCAAGAACTTCAGCAAACTGTTCCAGCATAAAAACCAAGTGTTACAAAAAAGGTATTGATTCGTGGACATAAGAGTAAGTCTCCCTACTTACACGTCCATAGCGACCAGTCGGATCGGTTTCCACATACTCTGAAACTTGATTCATGTTCATGGTTGACCAAAACTAGATTGATTCTCCCAAATTTTTTGAGAGGATGAGCTATATCTGGATCCCAAAAGTCGTCCTATTACTTCTTATTCTACTTCATCAAAGAAGCGTCAGCAGATAATACGTTGAACAGTACGTGGCCTTAATCACATAATATAATGAAAAAAATACAATAGCCTCAACGTTGCTTGCATCACATGTATTACAGATAATCATTTTATTTTTATTGACCCAATTGTAAAACATAAATAAGAAAAAACACACACAAAGCTTTGACAAATCTTCGTTGCTAATAAAAGATACTCAAGCCATAGCATTGACAAAAACCATCAAACGTGCATCATTTTGAAAAAAATTAAATAGGTAAATATGCTAAAGAAGAAACAGAATATACCCTAGGTTTATTTTGTCAACCACAGATACAATAGCAAAGATGATAAGAGTTAAGAAAGTGTGGTGTTTATTGGAAACGCGATACTGGGGAAGGTAAGAGTTTTGTTGCTGGAGGAAACTGCTCGAACGATTTAATGGAACCCATTATTAGTTTGGTGGAAACTACAAATGCAATGTATTGAAACTAAAGGAAAAAAATGAAAACGACAAGAAAAAAGGGGAAAGTCTTCAGAACATAAGTGGGGAACATGAGAAAGAGGTGGAAGAGAATAGAGTGATAGTGACATCACCGTTGAACATTTGATTTTTTTTGTTGGCGGCGACTTCCTTCAGGCCTCATGCAGTTCAGGGTTCTGTAGTAAACAAGTATAAGACAACAAATATGCATTGAACCAATATATTTGTTCATCTGTTAGTTAGCTTTGTCTAAAAGGAAGGTCAGAATGTTGGCAATCATAAATCAAAATGGATATGTTTATGCATATTTGACTACTGTTTTGTTGTGGTTTGACGGTTACTTGACACGTGTAAAAGTAGAGATAGAGAGACAAAGATGGTAGTAAAATGAAGATAAGGATGGAACATATCCCAAACAAGAACAGCCGTATAAGTTTGACAATGACTACAACAAAGGTTGCAGCTAGAATTGTCCCACGAGCATATCATTCTATTCTGCTCATTCACTACACAATATGTGTAAAGACCATTTCTTGACCAACCTCTCCACAGTTGATATGTCACGCAGGCAAAACTCTATAGCAAGTCAAACCCATAGCGCAACCAAAACTTTTTACCTCTACCGAACTAAGTTCCTCCATTTGTCCTTCAAATCCACCTACCAAGTTACAATCATTTATATCACTCACGCTTTCCCATATAACTAAAGAGTATAAATGTAAACAAAGGATGTGCTCACCTCAGTCCTCTCTGCGAATACTGCAGGGTTTGCATTCTTTATATCTTTCCATGATTTACCATACCTTCACAACGACAACAACAACAAATTGACAATGTTATAAACGTGTAAAGTGCGCCAAGATCAAGATGTATCAGCATTGACTATTGATAATAGAGTAAGGGACTTGGCAAAGAGTGCTGCGTACTCTTTTACTCCTGCCCTCAGAGCTTCCACTTCTTCAGGCGTCCAGAACTTCTTTGGCCTTCTGACAGGGGAATTTGTCTTCTTCAACGGGGATACATTCAAAGGTACGGGGCTAGATAGACGAGGCCGAACTCTTCCAGACCATGTTCCCTGACTACTCGAACCTTTCTCACTTGCATTATCCTGTTGTTTCACAATTAAACCACAAGTTTTCATCAACCAAAGAAAAAGAAGGTTAGAGATCATCTTGAAGGAAAATTCACTAACACTGACCGGCGTTTCAATATGGTCTTGACCGCTTGTTCCAGTCCTGTTAACCTTTGAAGGCTGAGGAGTGACATTGACGGAGTGGTCGAATGCATTGTTAGGTTCTTGCACTTGCCTAGTGGAAGGGTCGATTTGTCGTTGAATCTCCAACAAATAATCCTTCAGCTCCCGGGCAGCCATTTTGTCCCCCTTATCAAGACTTGACTCATGTTCCTGTTCTTGTGAACCCATTGTCCCTTCCTCCTCTGCTGCAAGTTGTTCATTGACCTTATCAATCCCATCATTCTCCGGACATCCCACTCCGTCAACATCTCTATTGTTCCTATTCTCGTTATCTCCTTCACAGGTTCCACGCTCAGTGTTGTCACTCGCCAAACGCCTAGTGCTTTCATCAACAGCATTTGGAACTTCATTGCCGCGAACACCATCACCCTCTACATTGTTCTCAGCCTTGCGCTTACGAAACCTCCTTTGAGCTACTGACTCAAGAGAGGAACTCCCAAGTAGCCCCCTCTGCTCTTTAAGAAGCTGATTGAGAAAGGAGATGGCAGTGTACCTAATGTTACTCTCTCGAATCCGCTGATACATCTCAGGATCCTCAACAGCCTTCTTCAGATCAGTCTCCCATTTCAACAACTCATCGCTCACCAAACCGCTCCCATTCTCCTTCAAAAACCCAATCCTTTTCGTCCATATCCTCTCAAGAGCGTCGGTGAACAAACCATCCAAAGGATCCAACGGCCACATGAACCTAAGCGTGCACTCAGCAGCCGTCCAGCAATAAGCAGACTTGTGAGACTCCGTAATAACCGAACGCTGCTGCAACAGAAGCTTCTCAAGAATCTCGAGTAGGTCAAGCGTTCCCTCGTCGACACTACCTCGGGTCAACGAATCAGATAAGTCCAGCAAAACAGAAGATACCTTGAGCTTTAAGCAATCGCCGGAATCTCCAAATCTCAGCGCTGAGAGCAGGTTAGTAGGGGAAACCCTAGGATTGTGTTGACAACGGATCAAAAATTCAGCAACCCATTTGTCGATAATCTCCATTATTGAAACTTTTGCGATCAAAATTGCACCTTTTGTTTGCTTCCCAAAGATGAAAGTTTGCAAATCGAACGGAGAAGATGAATAGCTCCGAGCAGCGGTTTCAGATATTTGTCGGAATACCGAACGGTTTCAGATTAATGTATAATGGGCCTTAAGTTGGGCCTTAAGATGGGCCTGAAGTCAAAGATGATATTCGATGGCAAATAATTGACAAGTGTCGTTACCCGAGCCTTATCCACGGATTCGCCAATCCTCATTCATTCGATCTCTCTGACTTGGCGCGCTCTCTCTCTCTCTCTCTTCTCCACAGTTTGTGTCTGTCTGTGCGATAATGGCCATGGCAGAGCTTACAACCCCCAAAACGACATCGCCGTTTCTCAACTCGTCGTCTCAGCTTCGCCTCTCCTCCAAGTTGCATCTTTCAAACCAGTTTCGCCATCTTCTTCTTCCACCTCTCCACGCAACTTCCACCTCCAAAATCTCATGCTCTGTTTCTCAGAAGTGAGTCTCTGATTTGTTTTCGCTCTATTAAAGTTTCAACCTTTATCTGATCAGAAGCTTGTTTTTTGAATCTATGGTTAAAGTAACCAAGCCCCTGTAGCGGTTCAAGATAATGGGTCGGTGAAGACGAAGAAAGAGTGTTATGGAGTGTTCTGCCTCACCTATGACCTTAAAGCTGTAATCTTTACTTTCTCTCTGTTTCAGTAAATAATGATTTGTATATGTATAACTGTTTTGGTATAAATCTGCAATATTCTTTGATTTTGAATGTTACAATGTGTGTGTGTGTGTTTGCAGGAAGAGGAGACGAAGTCATGGAAGAAGATGATCAGTATTGCAGTTTCAGGTGCTGCAGGAATGATATCTAACCACCTTCTCTTCAAAGTAAGTTATCTTGTTTATTACATACTAATCATTGGTCGTTAATCTTTTTATCTTTTGTAACCTTTGCATATTCTGGATGTAGCTTGCTTCAGGTGCAGTGTTTGGACCAGACCAACCCATTGCTTTGAAACTTCTCGGATCAGAGAGATCAATTCAAGCCCTAGAAGGCGTTGCAATGGAACTCGAGGATTCCTTGTTCCCCTTGTTGAGAGAAGTTGATATAGGAACAGATCCATACGAAGTGTTCCAAGATGTGGAGTGGGCTCTTCTGATTGGTGCAAAGCCTCGAGGCCCCGGAATGGAACGTGCTGCATTGTTGGACATCAATGGACAGATATTTGCTGAGCAGGGAAAAGCTCTTAACGCAGTTGCTTCTCCTAATGTCAAGGTCCTTGTAGTAGGGAATCCTTGCAACACCAAGTAAGCTACATCTCTTAATCAACGCTCAACATCTTATGTATACTTTTGTGTACTCATTATCTCTTCTATTCAGTGCCTTGATTTGTCTTAAGAATGCTCCCAACATTCCTGCAAAGAACTTCCATGCCCTCACGAGGTTGGATGAGAATAGGGCCAAATGCCAGCTTGCTCTTAAAGCTGGTGTCTTCTATGACAAAGTCTCTAATATGACCATATGGGGAAACCACTCAACGACTCAGGTTTGCCTTTACTTGCTCTAAATGTCGTTCGTTGTTTCTCTATCTCTTTGGATGTTTCTTTTATTTTCTAGAGGTGAAACAGGTGCCAGACTTCTTGAATGCAAGAATCAATGGACTGCCGGTGAAGGAGGTTATTTCAGATCACAAATGGTTAGAAGAGGGATTCACTGAGAGTGTCCAGAAGGTAACATGTCGTTTCCTCTGATATTATGATGATTTAAGGGAGATAACACTATTGGCTGAGTAAGTTGCTTTTGCGTTTGTGTTTACAGAGAGGTGGCTTACTAATTCAGAAATGGGGTCGTTCTTCTGCTGCTTCTACAGCTGTTTCCATTGTTGATGCTATAAAGTCCCTTGTAACTCCTACTCCTGAGGGTGACTGGTTTTCCACTGGGGTACCATCTTTTTTTTTTACTCTCATTTTGATAACAACAAGATAGATTGGTTCAGACTTTGATAGGATTTTTTTTGTTTTGGTGTATACAAATGGAAATCCTTATGGTATTGCTGAGGACCTCGTTTTCAGCATGCCATGCCGGTCAAAGGTATGTTCTATCCTTAATACTTAAGAATCTTTTCTCTAGTGGCAATTATTAAAATTGTGTTTGTTTCCAGGGAGATGGAGATTATGAACTTGTCAAGGATGTAGAAATTGATGACTACCTTCGTAAACGAATCGCCAAGGTATTGCCTTCTTAAAGTTAGTGTTTTGTGGGTTTTGTGTTTAACTGCCAGAAGTAAAACTGAGACATGAAAACATTGCAGTCGGAAGCAGAACTGTTAGCTGAGAAGCAATGTGTTGCACACCTCACTGGAGGCGTATGTATCAGTCTTGTCTATTCAAATAAAACCTGTTTTAATAGAAGCTAACCTTAGTTGCTTCATGTATGTATGTTTCAGGGCATCGCCTTCTGTGATCTTGGCCCGGTAGATACTATGCTTCCTGGTGAAGTTTGATTTTGGTGAGCGTCTCAAGTAAGCACTCTCTTCTGGGTGTTAAGCTGTACAGGGCACACCCATATTACTCATGTTGATTGGTCTGAATAAGTGAATGAAACTCTTATTTATATATGTATGTGAGCAATGCACCAAAGGTCATAAACAGTAGCGTTTGTAACCACTTTAAAATGTCATCTGCTTTATTTTAGTTCCAAGCACACAAACTATGTAATGCATATCTAATATCAAACCCAAACTGTTCCCAAATCTTTTAAGCTTCTCTTTTTCTTTTCACCAAACCAAACCCAAAACAGCTTTCTATATGTAAAATAGTAAACACAGAACAAAAGTTACAATGTGTATATATGCTATACATCATAATTAAGAAGCTAGAATAGAGGATGGTCTTCTTGGTCGATGCGCTGAAAAGTCATCGCGTAGTCTCTTACACTCGTCTTTGTAGTAAACAAGTGACGAACAGAGTTGTCTTATCACTTCCCTCTTCTCTTCTGCTACTTCTTCTACCTCCCTCCTCTGCTTCTCCACCTCCTTTTCCATCTCTACACTCCTACTCTCTTTTGCTTTCATTTCATTTCCAAGCTGACTCATCTCTGACTCTAGCTCGCTCACTTTTTTAGTTACCGTCTCTAAGCATCTCTCTTTCTCTTCCTTATCCACATTCAGCACTTCAATCTCTCCCTTCAGCCTTTCCTCCTCTTCCAATTTCTCATTAGCCACTCTTCTTATCTCGTCTTCAAGATAACGCACTTGCGCTTCCAGCAACTTAAACTGCTCATCTCTATGTGTTTTCTCCTCCAACAGCTTGGCTATCTCGGCTTTCACCTGTGCCTTCTCCGGGAATATCTTCTCTTCCGCGTCAGACAGAGCCGTCTTCAGATCCCTGATCTCATGATCTCTACCTGCTAAACTATGTTTCATCATGGAGACTCTATCTTGCAGCTTCGCAACCTCTCTTCTATCCGCAGTTGACTTGCTTTTCCACGCCGCGATCTCTTTCTGAGCCGAGTCAAGCAGGCTTTGCAGGCTCTTGAGCTTTGCGTCATCGCACCTGCTCCTCTCAACTTCTCTTCTCATGATACCGTTCTCTTTCTCCGCCTCCCTAAGCCTCAGGGTTGTGATCCTCAGCTCTTCGGACAAAGTCTCAACGTCGACGTCCACGTCTTGTGTTGAAGCTAAGGCCTCTTCATCATCCAACTCTGGTGGCAAGTATCTAGCGAGCTGGCTCTTTAACATGTAGACTTGGTCTTCTGAGTTTTGTATCTTCTCGTTTGCATCTCTCAGTTCCTGCTCGCAAGCAGCGAGTTTGGCAGGATAATCAACGAACTCACTCTTCACCCTTGTCATCATCAAGCTCTCAGTGTTTCCTTCAAGCTGCATCCTCACTCTCTCCTTAGCCTCACGCAGCTCAAGATCAAGATCAGCTACCCTTTTAGTCAAATACTGAAAGTCAGAGCCAACGCTCGCATAGCCAGGGTAATTAGTCACAGAAGAAGAATCATCAGACTCAAGTTCAGAATCTGTAACAGAAGCAGAATCATCTCCATCTTTATTATGATAAACATCAGATGAGGGAAGTCCTCCTCCAGAGCCAAGGAAGTAGTCAAAGCCAGGAGCACGGCGAGAAGGAGGGCGGCTTAACCTATTAAGCTCAGCGGTGATGTCAGAGGAGGAGACGTCAGAGAAGCCAGAGCCCTGTGACTGAAGCTCTAAGGGAGAGGTTTTCCTCAGCTCTCCGGTGATGTTCTCGTAACGCTCGGCTAGAGAACGGTACATACGGTGAAACTCGTCGACGAGGGTGAGAAGCTCAGGTCTCTTTTGGTAGTACATCTCTGCCTTCTTGGCGAATGAATCTGCATCTTCTTCTATTAACTTCACCATCCGTTTCACGCTCCTGTCCATCTCTGAACCACACAATAAACATTCATGATTATGAAAAAGACTATCCACCTAACTTTGTAAGCTTAAGAAGCTAATGAACACATGATTTAACAGGACAATAGACTACTCACCATCGAGATTGTTCTCGAGCCACTTTGAGTTCTTGAGGCCGATATGACTATCCCACCACCATAGATGTGATTTGGTGGATTCTGCTCTCTTGATACTACTCTTCTTGGAACGAACCTAGCAAAAATCAAGATATGAGAATTGATTCTTGTTATAAGAAAAAAAAGAAAGACAAAATCTTCTTCTTTTTGTTTTTTTTTTGGATGTTTACCAGATCATAATCCATGGCTGCAAAAATCGATGGACCCTATGAGAAAGCTGGAAGCACACAAGAGACAATCATGAGATACAATGTGAAAAGACGACTTCTTTTTCTGAAAGACAAATAATACCAAAAAAAAAAACGTCGGTCTCTTTTATTCCTTTTCCCCTCAAAAGAATCGAGAATTTGCAAATACTTATACAGAGAAAAGGACAAGGAACAGAACCTGACAAGAAGTAGAAGATGTTGTGAGGCTTGCAAGGGAGGTTAAGCAGAGAGGGAGATGATGATTGATGATGCAATGAGGCTTTTTCAGATTGTTGAAAAAAAAAATAATTTAAAGTCAGAAGATTTTATACACTTATTACCTTTCAAGACAACAGATATTGCGGACAAAGTATTTAGCAATAAAACGTGGCCAAGTGATTGGTTGTCTGTCTGTAAAATTTTTATGTATTTAGTTACGTAATCTTTGGGACTAATTCCATACTGTCCATGTGGAGAAGATACAAGAGGTTCATATAATAGGGATTAAGGGTTGTATTTTGACCTCTCTCCCCCCACTAATCAAACCGACTGATTAATAAAAGAAATGGTCATCTAAGACTATTTATTTTAGTATTATGTTGCCATTCTCACACATACTTGAAGTTGAATTGCGCAGTCAAAATATCAATTTTTGCAGACGCTGAATATTTTAAATTACCTTTTTTGTCTAAAAATCTGGAGTTTTTTTTAATTCTTAATGCAAAACGAACACTTTTTCAGGGTTTAGGGGAGTAATATCAAAAGGCCAACACAAAATTATATTTTTGTGGCGCTCCACTTAGCTTTTCATTTCATAATGCATTAGACATTACATGTTTTGTAATTTAAATAATTTATTTTATTATGATGCGTCAGCACATTCAAAGTTCTAACTGCTGACAGCCACACACACAACTCATTACAATCATTTGAAATAAATTTAGCTACTTACATGTATAATCCACTATAACTGCTAGATTCAGATTATTTGAAAATTTTAGTTAATGAATAGAGAATACTATCTTGCAAATCTTTTTCTTCTGTTTTAGTCAAATCTTGTTATTTTAATTACTGTAAGAATCATAGAACAAAAATTCAAAAATATTAGATTATTTTGGTCCATCCGGTACAACATTTCAATTATTTTTTAAAAGAAAACCTGGTTTGAAAAAATTATTTGATAACTATAAACTTTAACAAACTTCTTTGATGAGTTATACACTAGAAAACATGTAAAACAATCTTTAATACCTATAGTTAATTTATTTCACTTAAACTATTTTTTTCAAAATTGAATACTATAACTATCAATTAAAAACTTTATACTAGTGGAATTGTGTGATGTGGATTCCTAAATTTAAGGAGATTACTCATATTCAAACAAAAAGCACGCAGATATTTTTCATAAGAATCTATAAAGTTGTAAGATCTAAAAAATCGAAAAGGTCGTAAGAGCAAGAAAAATAAATGTAAAACTGTAAATGTTGCATGTCTCCGTGAATAGGCAAAATATCCGTAAATTTTGATTCGATTCGTTATTCATCTCGATTTGAACTGAAAAATCTGAAGCAAAGCAAATACTAATATGCAATATCCGTAAGAAACGAAATAAATCATACATACTAATAGTTTTACGAACGGATATCCGATCTGATCCGTTATATGCATATATACACATATATTTAAAGAATTATATATATAAGTTATATAAATAATATATTGTGTATAAGTTAATAGTATTTTTATTTACTAGATTTATTAAATTATTTATCAGAAATTTTAAAAATAAATGAATTTTTATTTTTGCAATAAAATATTATTATTTTATATTATTTTAGAATTTATTTATTTTTACGGATCGAATCAGATATCCGATCAAAAATCTAAAATTTTCCGGATATCCGGAACACCGAATATACGATACGGATCAGATCAGATCGGATGATTGATTATTCGAACGAAACGGGAATCACGAATACCTCCAAAAATCCGATTCGTGCCCACCCTGCCTTGCTTTGGTCCTCTCGTGCATTGGTTCAGAAGACGTGTAAGTGGGCCACTAAAGTTGCTCCACACCACATCGAGAATGCAAGATGAGACTGGTAAGTGGTACGTATAATATTTACATTGGAGCCACCTTCGGGTGAGTTTCTGTTGAACTGCTGTCTTTGCTATTCTCTTGGTCTTTTCCAGGATCGAGAAGCGGTGTGTTAGGGATGTAATCAGTTGTCACTAGTCCTAGTTCATATTATTTTCATTGCTCACCTCTACTGGTTTGCCTTGGACTTAATTTTAGTTTCTTAAGGATCTTTTTAAAACTTTTTTGGGGTCCTTAAGAACAGAATAGCTTTCATAAGCAGATTCTGGTTCATTCAAATTATAACCAAACCATCATTCTAGTAATGAAATTTACATTCTTCGCAAAAAAAAAAAAAGAGTATAATATTTACATCGTATGGTGGAGAAGAACGTGATAAACTTTGTCAGTTTGGACAATGCTGCATTTTCAAAATCGTTCTTCTAATGTATAAAAATTGACATGATGACAAGCGCATCATAGCAATGTACAGAAAGATACCTAGCTACAAAAGATAATTGTAGGAAGAAATACTGGATGTATAAGAAGATTTGAAGATGAGTGAGAAGCATTTTGTGTTTGTGGATGGTGCCGGGCATGGAATCAGACACAAGACATTGATGCTATCACCTGGTGCTTACTTGCCAAATTTCAGGCACCCACTACTTTTTCTTTTATATAAATGTAACTGTAGAAAGCTGGGAGACTAAACACAAACCCAAAGAATTAGAGATGTAACTCCACTGTTTTTTTATAGATTGAACTGTAAAGGCAGGGAGACTAAAGAAACACAAACATGTGTGAACTTGAGCTTCATGAATTAGAGATGCAACTTAGGTCATACATTAAACAGGCAAATTCATGTCCACTAAAAAAACACTTGAATTTCAACAAAACGCATAATCTGATTCCCATCTTCGCTTTCTACTCACTTGTAGAACTCAAAGTCCGTGTCTGGCTTCTTCACATTCGAGCGGTAACCCTTCTCGAAATCCTTGGGCAGTATCACATATCTGTTCTTACGCACCGCATGCATTCCAGCTTCCTGGCAGATTGCTGCTATCTGCGTTGTTCAACATAATATTGAATTAGTATGTTACTTGATATCTATCATCTTTGGTTGCAAAATACTCAAATGTAAGGATTTTCATGCAATCATTGTAGGGTCAGTTTCCATCAACATTACTACCAGATAAAGTAAATCAAACCACCTAACCGCCAATGTTGGGTTTTACGCATTATCTCACGTGCACAATTCTTAGAAAATCATTAGGTGGTGATATAGAAACAACGGAGAGGCAAACTCTAGTGGGAAGCATATAAAAGCAAGCAAAGTAAACTAACCTCAGCAGCGCTAATTTTATCAGGCCGTGAAACATAGTCTTCCAAGTCAACCTCATCACTTAGGTTCAGCTTGGCGGTGCATACCTACACAAGGAAAAAAAAAAAGAGTCAATAAGACAGAAAGTATGACATGTCATGTGATTAAAGATCATTAAAATTTAAACACATTCTCTTAAGAAACATTTGGTTTAACATTTCTTTCACAAGTTAATTCAGCATTCAAGTACTTGTAGTAGTTAACTAACCTGGAAAACAAGCCTCTTTTGACGTCTATCGGGAAGGGGGAACTCAATCTTACGATCAAGTCTCCCAGGACGTAAGAGAGCAGGATCAAGAGTGTCTGCTCTGTTGGTGGCCATTATGACTTTGACATTTACGGTCTGGTCAAATCCATCCATCTACATCGAAATTCACCAAAAACAAGTTAGAACACAACTTAACCTGAAACTAGGCATCATGGCATTTATAGACCACAATCTTGAAGTCCATAGTCTACACCATAAGATCTGAATTACACCTCAAGAGAATATCAAAATAAATACATACACTAAATTGTTTCCTGTTCTGACCTGATTAAGTAGTTCCATGAGAATACGCTGAACTTCCCTATCAGCTCCAGTCTGAGCATCGAACCTAGCAGTAGCGATGGCATCAACCTCATCAATAAAGATGATAGCTGGAGCATTCTCCTTGGCAAGACGGAAGACATCACGAACCATACGAGGTCCCTGCAATCAAAGTACAAGTTACAGTCACCAACTACAATCACCCAATATAAAAAGCCTCAAACAATGAACAAAGCTATGATTTTTTTTCAATACCTCGCCGAGGTACTTCTGCACAAACTCGGAGCCAACAACCCTAATGAAAGCAGCTGTTGTGTGATTAGCAACAGCCTTAGCCAACATAGTCTTCCCAGTCCCAGGAGGTCCATAGAGCAAGACACCTCGTGGTGGGTCAATACCAATCTGTTTGTAAAGCTCGTGGTGGGTAAGTGGTAACTCAACAGCCTCGCGAATCTCCTGCTTCTGAATATCACATCCTCCAATATCCTACAACAACAACAAAAGCTAATCTCTTTTCAAAAACCCATAATACCCTAATCTATATAAAGCCAAGACCTTTTCAAAAACCCAGAACCCTAATTTAGAAAAAGGAGGAGACTTTACATTGTAGGAGACGTCAGGCTTCTCGGATTGACTAAGAAGAGAGATGCTAGAATCCGCCTCAGGCGGCAAAACATCGACGAGGGCGTTCGAGTGACGGTGAAGGGCGACGGAAGCAGAAGGCTTCAGGTCTTCTCTGTTGATGGTGCTGAGAATCCGAACGTAGTAATTGGAGCCTGTGGTGGATCCGACGATGCCGTTGTTCTGATCCACCATCTCCATGAACTGGCCAATCACTAGGGGCACGGATTGGATTCTCTTGACCTCCTCTTGAGCGCGCAAGAGCTCTCGTTTGAGATTCTTTTGCTCGTCTTTAACGTATTCCTCTTGGATGTCCGTGAACTCTAGCTGCCGTTCGAGGGATTTGAGACGGGAGTAGGGATCTTCTTCGTCGGTTGTGGATTGATCCATCAGTGGCGGAGATGCTTTAGGGTCGAGAACCATCGCTGCGGCCATTGTCGTCTCGTCGGAGAGATCTGTGGAGTTTTTTGGAGTGGAGAAGAAGAAAAGTCAGTTGATCAAAAAAAAGAAAAAAAAGAAAAAAAAGAAGAAAATTGCGATTGTGAACGACGAAATAATATAGTGTGACGATTTTGATTGGCCTTATGTCTCTAACCAAGGCCCAACATCATACCGATTTTGATTCTGACCACTAGAATATGTAGATTTTACATTCACATATACTTTATCCTTCTTCCATATCAACTAGACATACTCTCTACATGTGGAGTACTTTACTGTACTCAAATGACTGAACTACCCTAGAACCATGACTACTCTAGTTAACTCTTTTTACCGTAGTTAAATTTATTATTTTTTACACACAACACAATTTACCTCTTTACCAAATCTTATTTCTCGTCTCGTGCTATTCACCAACCCTAATTGTCGCTGATTTCTCTCCCCCGCCGCATCTCTACGTCGACGGTTTAACCCTAGCCGAGATCCTCTCAAATCTCCGATTACTCAACACAATCCTCTCAGACAATCTCAAATTACCATATCCTCTAAAAAGCCCTAAATGTCGTTGATTAATCTCTCCTCACCGCAGCTCTAGTTTCACCCCGTCTTGTTCGCCGATTCTCCGTCGAGACGAAGTTAGGAGAAGTACTTTGGTTGCCCCTCAATGACTGGTATGTCGCTCCTTCTCTTATTTATCGATGTTCTTCTCCCCAGAAACTTCTTTCTCACTTTTTACAGTCACTACTTTCTCACTCGTTCTAATTACTTCTTCATGCAGACACATGTGCGAGTTCCCGGCCAGATCGCCGTCTACCGGAACGACTCTTTGCAACAAACCGATTCCCGACGAAACGGTTAAACGTATATTCCAAACCCGACATACTCTGTTTAGTCAGGAATGTCTCTTCGATATCCCTGCTCGCCAGTCTCCTGTCTCGCACAAACTTCTCCACAGCCTGACAGTCACCCACAAGCTCTGCGCCAATACAAGATGCTGACATGCCTGACTATTCTCTTCCAGACTATCCTACGCAGGTGAGCCCGTGATTTAAATACTCTCAACCCGTGTTTTCAGATTCGTTGCTTGCCGTGCACCTAAAACACAAAACCCCTGAGCAGGCAACCACAGGCAACCAACCACAAGCAGCTAACCACACGAATATAAACTCCATCGACGAGTTCAACCCTCAAACAAAGACAATACAGGTACACATCTTCTACTCATCCTACTCGTGCTTCCCACGTCATAATAGTGAAAAACCATCTGCAATTAGATTGCTTCAAATTGTAACTCACCCAACAACACACTGTTGCAGGAAAACACAGGCAACCAACCAAAAGCAGCTGACCACACGACTATAAACGCCATCAACGAGCTCAGCCCTCAAACAAAGACAATACAAGTACACATCGTCTTACTTATGCTTCCCACGCCATAATAGTGCGAAACCATCTGCAATTAGAGTGCCGCAAATGAAACTAACCCACCTACACACCATTGCAGGAAACCACGTCTGTCCACCCATGCATTGATGACCACAACCCTGCTTTACCGCTTAAAGCATCGTTGTACTGCTTTTAACGAGAGCTGTCCGATTCTTTCCTAAAATATATTCATCTAACGGCTCACAAATAATACCTCTGTTTCATGTACTACCATTTTTGACCATTTAATTGCAACCAGCCCATGTAACGACAATCTTAAAGGAAGTTTCTTAGCTCCTTTAGACTTAACCAAGGTTAGAAAGCTTGTCCACTAGAAGAGCTTTTTGGGGAGTGAAATAGTTAAAGTAAGGGAAAAAGTACACCTCATTCCCAAAGTATGTGGACATGCAAGAAACAATAGAAAAGTACCCTAAAACGTAAATAGCTCCTTAAATATCTATCTATATATATATAAACACCAGTTTGTTCTCTTCTCGTTAAGCCACATAGGCATCCACCTAGATAAGTCACTCTTTATGGCAGCACATGTGTCGAGTTTTGTCGAAACTCATCGTTTCAATATAAAAAGAAAATGCGACGTAGATCTTCTTTCATATCTTCTAAAATCCTAAGAACATGATTATTGGGGTTCTTAGGATGGGGTTCTTAGCGGAATATAAGAACCCATCTCTTAACTTTTAACTAAAAAAGCTAAGAACCGGTTCTTAAATAAGAGTTTTAAGAGTCGGTTCTTAACCTTTTTAGTTAAAAGTTAAGAGCGGGTGTTGGGGTCAAAAACGGTTACGACGAAGTTAACATTCAAAACGTCCGAAGAAGAAAACGAAAAACCTTCTTAGACAAATACTTTTTCGAAATAGATTCTTCCTTACGAAAAGCTTTGCGGAGGAAAGCTGAGACATCGGACAAGAGCTCGAAAAGGGTCGCTACGTAGCGACCGAGCACGAGCGTTCGTTCCACTCGGTCGCTACGTAGCGACCGAGTAGCGACCGAGCTCTTCCGAAACATCGAGACGACAATTAGTCCATGCATTCCCGTATACCCTTCGATGCTATCTCCCG
This sequence comes from Brassica oleracea var. oleracea, assembly GCF_000695525.1. Lineage (NCBI taxonomy): Eukaryota > Viridiplantae > Streptophyta > Magnoliopsida > Brassicales > Brassicaceae > Brassica > Brassica oleracea. The sequence continues at coordinate 41,334,554 of NC_027756.1, read as the reverse complement.
AAGATCGTAGCGAACCCATTTCGTGTTTCCCACTATTCTAATTCATCGATCAAACTTTACGGTAAAAACTGCAAGAAGTTTGTTCTTTATCGAAAGAAGCCGTAATAAATGCTTCGAGTCAAAAGACAGCCCAAAGGGACCTAAGACACGACTCGAGGCCCAGCTTACGATTTCTTAACTGATAGCCCGTAAGCCGCACGATGGTTTACGCTTGGCTCGCAAGGAAAGATAAATGTCAAGTTTCTGCGGATAATTACGAAATTTTGAAGATAATTACGAAGATCGGAAAAAATGGAATATCTCCATTTTTAAGCTATGACGGCTTAAGGGCAGAAGAAGAAAAGCGCAAACCGACCTAAGAGCCAGTATATAAGGAGTCTAAGGCGAGAAGCAAAGGAAGGACTTTTTCAGAGCAAACTTAGCATTTAGAGCAATTAGGCATATTTCCATTTTTGTTATTCGAGCTGCGACTCAACTAGGTTATTGCCGTCTTAGGGTTTTAGAACTAGGAATCTCACCGACAGCTCTCGTAGCCAGGCTCTTACCTTGTTGTAACGCTCAAACGCGAATTCGGAATAAGATCTACTTTGCTCTCTTTTCGATTTCTTATACTTTATCGTTGTCATTATTGTGTTCTGATTGTTTGGCGTGTGGTATTAGCAGATATCCGGGATCACTGGGTAATTAGGGTTTACCTAGTTTCCTTATTTTAACAAAACTCGACAGTGTGAATTTCGGTTCCCACAGTTTGGCGCTAGAAGGAAGGGACCCTACGGATCAATCTAACCCGCAAAAGCCACTCAACGATCAGGAACGATATGCAAGACTCGACGTGCGCAAACGTCATCTCGTTCAAAGGGGGGGGGGGAGCAACGGTCGATCGAGCCAAACCTCGAAACGATCATCTTGTTATCGAGCTGACGATCCGAGACGTCGATGTCGCTAGGGTGTTAATCGACACCGGAAGTTCGACAGATATCATCTTCAAAGATACTCTCGAGAAAATGGGGATCGATCAATCTGAAATCACGAAATACCCCAACCCACTACTGGGACTTTCGGGAGAAACAACCATGGCCTACGGGTCGATTAATCTCGCAGTCAAAGCCGGAACCGTGACAAGAGTCACAGAGTTTATAGTCGTTGACCCTCCCGCATATTACAACGTTATCATGGGAACGCCATGGTTGAACACCATGCGAGCCATCCCATCAACGTACCATCTTTGCCTCAAGTTTCCAACCCCTAACGGAGTCGAGGTAATTTGGGGAAACCCGAGAGTATCACATGTGTGTTACGCCGCAGAACAAAAACGAAAAAGAGCAGACCTCGAGACCACTCCTAGAAAAGCGGAGAAAAAGGTCTCCAACGAGGATTCACGAAATCAAGATTCGGCGCAACTCTTCTGGCAGTCTCGTAACATCGCGGCCCTGGAGGAGAAACGCGAACCAACTTGTGAACCTGTGGTAACAGTCTGTCTTGACGAAGCATCTACGGAACGATGCTCAAGATCTAGCGGAACTATTCTGGCAGTCTCGTAACATCGCGGCCCTGGAGGAGAAACGCGAACCAACTTGCGAACCTGTGGTAACAGTCTGTCTCGACAAAGCATCTCCGGAACGATGCGTCGAGATCGGAGCCAATCTCCGCGAGCCTTTGAGGACAGAGCTCATAACCTGTCAAAAAAAGAACCTCAATACTTTCGCATGGGCCGCAAAAGATATGCCAGGGATCGACATTAACATAACTTGTCACGAATTGAATATCGATCCGACCTTCAAACCCGTCAAACAAAAAAGGCGGAAGCTAGGACCCGAACGGGCTTCCGCGGTAAACGACGAGGTCGAAAAATTGCTTAAAGTCGGGTCATAACAGAAGTAAGGTATCCAGACTGGCTCGCTAACCCTGTAGTAGTTAAAAAGAGAAACGAGAAATGGCGAGTTTGCGTGGATTTTACCGACCTAAACAAGGCCTGTCCAAAAGATAGTTTCCCTCTGCCACATATCGACCGATTAGTAGAAGCAACAGCGGGTAACAAACTTCTGTCTTTCATGGACGCCTTCTCAGGTTACAATCAAATTATGATGAACCCTGACGATCGCGAGAAGACTGCGTTCATTACCGATCGCGGAACCTATTTCTACAGGGTAATGCCCTTCGGCCTCAAAAATGCTGGCGCAACTTGCCATTGACTCGTGAACCGTATGTTCTCCAAACAACTCGGTAAAACGATGGAGGTTTATATCGACGACATGCTCGTTAAATCCCTCCAAGCAAAAGATCACGTTTCACATCTCGAGGAATGTTTCGCACAACTAAATTCCCATAACATGAAGCTCAACCCGACAAAATGCAAGTTTGCCGTAGCATCAGAGGAATTCCTCGGCTACCTAGTCACATTCCGCGGCATCGAAGCTAATCCAAAACAGATCAACGCGCTGATCGAGATGGCTTCACCGAAGAATAAGCGGGAGGTCCAAAGGCTGACCAGTAGGGTCGCGGCACTTAATCGATTTATTTCACGATCAACGGACAAGTGCCTACCCTTCTACGATGTCTTATGGGGAAATAAAAAATTCGAGGGGACGGAAGAATGCGAAAACGCTTTCCAACAGCTGAAGCGGTATTTAGCTTCCCCTCCAGTCCTCGCAAAACCCATGGAGGGGGAACCTTTGTTCTTGTACGTCGCTGTATCGGCAACAGCTGTGAGCGGCGTGCTGATCAGGGAGGAACCCGGTGAACAAAAACCTATTTTCTATATAGGCAAAACTTTGTCGGATGCCGAATCTAGGTACCCGCTAATGGAAAAATTAGCATGCGCCGTCGTAACATTGACCCGAAAACTAAGACCATATTTCCAATCCCACACGATCGTCGTCCTCACAACCTTTCCCCTACGGACGATTCTG
>NC_027756.1:41330750-41331575 GCF_000695525.1 Brassica oleracea var. oleracea | reverse complement strand
GCTTACTGCGACTCCCAGTTAGTGGCTAGCCAGTTCAGCGGAGAGTATGAAGCCAGGGACGAACGAATGGATGCGTACCTCAAACTGGTCCAAAAGCTAGCTCAAGATTTTGACTGCTTTGCCCTTACGCGAATTCCCCAATCCGAAAACGTCCAGGCAGATGCTCTCGCGGCCTTAGCATCAAGTTCTGACCCAGGACTTAAAAGGGTAATTCCGGTCGAGTTCATCTAACATCCGAGCATCGGACCACCAATCGTCGTCAACCTCATAAAAGGTCAAGATGACAAGGAAGAAGAAGTTATGATACAACCGCAATCAGAGCAATCTGATTACGGCTGTGACACCCCATGGCTGCAGATAATTCGAGACTACATTATCCACAGACACCTGCCCACCGAGAAATGGGCAGCCCGCAAAGTCTGAACACAGGCCGCACGCTACGTAACAGTAGACGGCAAAATTTACAAATGGAGATTCTCCGGACCACTCATGACGTACCTGGAAGGGGAAAAAGCGAGAAAAGTGATGGAAGAAGTACATTATGGGTCCTGCGGCAATCATTCCGGCGGAAGATCACTGGCGGTGAAAATCAAGCGCCACAGATACTATTGGCCAACGATGATCGGAGATTGCGAGAAGTTCGCACGAAAATGCGAAAAATGCCAGAGGCATGCTCCAACCATCCGACAACCAGCCGAAGTTCTCTCCTCCATCACATCGCTATATCCTTTTATGCGCCGGGCCATGGACATCGTCGGTCCCTTTCATAATTCAAAGCAAAAAGCGTTTCCTTTTAGTCCTCACCGATTTCTTTTCAAAATGGGT
>NC_027756.1:41327579-41329391 GCF_000695525.1 Brassica oleracea var. oleracea | reverse complement strand
CATCTTCAGATATCCCGCGAAGTCGATATCTCGCGGAAAAACTCTCGAAACAGATCTCGAACGAAACATTTCACATCGAAGAGGGATATGAGACGACAACTCATCACCCTTCTTCCACGCCATACGTAAACTTATGAAAAATGCAACTCGATCATCTTGTCATAAAACGAAAAGCCGCAGAGCGGCAGGGATTCAAAGCCACATACGGCCAGTCCCGAAACACGAAATGAGGCCATTTAAGGCCAAAACATCAAAACATTAAAAAAATCTCCCGCAAGAGATTTAACCAAAGTCATCCTCAGAACTCACGCTCCCTCTTCACCCGTCGCTTCATCCAAGCCTGGGGCCGCATCACCTCTGCCTTCTCCGAGCACCGGATCTTTCCCCTCTGAACCTTCTGAACACGTCGGAAGAAAGCACGCGGACTTAAGGTCAGCTAGGATGAGATCAAAATCTCATCCACGACTGCCAAATCTCCCTTGCAACCGGACAGTCGGGCCTCTTCGGCCTCTAAGGACAGAGGAGTCTCGCTCTGGAACGACTGAACCACGGCCATCCTGCCCTCAATCGTCGCCAAGGCTAAATCCCTATTCCGGATGCACTCGAGGGAGCCCAGAAAAGTGGAGATCTTCGCCAAGCGAGCCTAAAACTTAGAACAAAGAGCGTCCTTGGCATCTCGAATCCCGCGGCTCGCTAACCCTGCATCGCCCTCAATCTGACGCTGAAGACGACGCACCTCCGAAGATTTGGCCTTCCTGGCTTTCTTTTCCTTAAGCAATGTCCTCTTCGTCTTCCCGAGGTCCCTCTCGAGCTCCCCTATCGCGATCCCGAGTTTCGACACTTTCACGGAGTGAGAATCCTTGACAGCCGTCAGCATGGCCTCAGTTTCTGACCATCTACCCTGCAGCTCCAACAAGTCCCCGGCAAGACGACTAGTCTTAGAACCGCACTCGCTGATCATCCCGTCGATTAACGACATGAACTGCGAAACGGGAAGAAAGTTAAGGATCCGTTGTCTTTCAGAGAAATATGTAACAATCAAGAGAGTAAGCGAGCGACAAACCTTTCTGCGAAGCCCCGACGCTATGCTCGAGTCTCCTTTCTGCGAAGGTTCCCCGTCACCGCCCTTGGTAAACTTCCTCTGCCGGCCCTTAGGCTGAGCAACCGGAACAACACTAGGAGCGCGCAGCGCTAGAACGATCTCTTTCCTGGCCAGAGGAGGAGGCATAGAGTCAGCAGCCCTCTCCTTATCTTCGACGAGAATCAGAGTCGTGGACGATCCAGCAGGTAAAGCCAAAGCATCCGGAATGACCGAGGCTGCGAGAGTTCTCGTATCTCGCGGAGTTACGCCCTCGGTCCCATGACCCGGAGCAACGGCCAGTGCAGAAGAGGACGGGAGCTCGGCGCCGACTCGAACCTGTTCTTTCTCGGCTTGGCGACGAACTAGTCTCTCTCGAAAGGAGAGATGGTCGGCAACGCAAGCCGGCGCTTTGACCGGAGAAGTCGGAATCGGAGCCAGAGAGGTGGCCTCGCCCATCTCAACATCGAAACTTCTCTTGTCACCATGGGAAGAAGACATGTTAAAGGCAAAAGATTTGGAGCTAGAGAGGTTTTGGAGGTTTGAAGAAGGGAAGGTGTGAAGCAAATGAATAACAAGACCTCACTACTTATAAAAATATGGGCTCGAAATTTTTTATTTTTTAATATACACTTTCTCGAGAATTCTCTTCTGCGGAGTTTGAAGTAAACTTCGTTCAATACGCCTAACTTTGCCAAAATCATCAAACCGCGCGCTAGAGTCTCGACTCTAAC
>NC_027756.1:41325674-41327489 GCF_000695525.1 Brassica oleracea var. oleracea | reverse complement strand
GCTCGGTCGCTACGTAGCGACCGAGCGTTCGTTCTGCTCGATCGCTACGTAGCGACCGAGCTCTTCCGAAACATCGACACGACAATTAGTCCATGCATTCTCGTCTACCCTTCGATGCTATCTCCCGAAGATCGTAGCGAACCCATTTCGTGTTTCCCGCTATTCTAATTCATCGATCAAACTTTACGGTAAAAACCGCGGAAAGTTTGTTCTTTATCGAAAAAAGCCGTAATAAACGCTTCGAGTCAGAAGACGGCCCAAAGGGACCTAAGACACGACTCGAGGCCCAGCTTATGATTTCTTAACTGATAGCCCGTAAGCCGCACGGCGGTTTACGCTTGGCTCGCAAGGAAAGATAAATGTCAAGTTTCCGCGGATAATTACGAAATTTTGAAGATAATTACGAAGATCGGAAAAAATAGAATATCTCCATTTTTACGCTATGACGGCTTAAGGGCAGAAGAGGAAAAGCGCAAACCGACCTAAGAGCCAGTATATAAGGAGTCTAAGGCGAGAAGCAAAGGAATGACTTTTTCAGAGCAAACTTAGCACTTAGAGCAATTAGGCATATTTCCGTTTTTGTTATTCGAGCTGCGACTCAAGTAGGTTATTGCCGTCTTAGGGTTTTAGAACTAGGAATCTCGCCGATAGCTCTCGTAGCCCAGGCTCTTACCTTGTTGTAACGCTCAAACGCGAATTCGGAATAAGATCTACTTTGCTCTCTTTTCGATTTCTTATACTTAATCGTTGTCATTATTGTGTTCTGATTGCTTGGCGCGTGGTATTAGCAGATATCCGGGATCTCTGGGAAATTAGGGTTTTACTAGGTTCCTTATATTCCGCTGAACTTGATCATGCTCTAAGCGTCTCACCTCCTAAGGTTTCCAGATTGATAATGAACTTTAATAATCATCAATAGAAACGTTCCCTTCAATCACATGTCCTAAATTCACATCTACTCCCTTCCAAACTTTCTCTATCGCCATGATTCACATGAGATTCAAAGCTTTTAGCAGAAAGTTGGATTCATAAGACTCCTTACTCCGACGTCACCGTTGCTAAGCCTCTGCCAGCCTCAGTCGTAAATGGAAGTGGAATCAAGGTATTGGATCCCTCTCCCCAGCTTCCTGTCTTCTTTAACGAACTATTTTCTCTTTTATTATTCTGAAGGAAAACAAAATTGAAACGTTGTTGTTGATCAGGTTGATTCAGAACGCTGATTGCAGTCAGTTGATTGGATTGAAGGAAAGACATCTCTTTGCAAATCGAAATTAGGTTAGAGCCGGATACTGTTGCTTCCTTTTGCTTACTGATAAAATTGAATATTGATATTGACATCGTCTCTTTCTATTAAATTTGATGATGATATATATTTTAATTTGATTGGAAATAAGTGGTTCAACAGATGCCCACCGACTTTGGCTTCAAGCTCTACAACCACAGCTGGTGGTCCGTCTGCTCTAACTCCTGCACCACCTGCCAAACTGATGTTCAGGTAGTTTAGTTATCCAAAGTGTTTTTCCTCTCTTCTTTTAGTTTGTCACTCACTATATATCTCAAACTCGATAGATCAACAGACACGAGTTCTACCAGAAGCAGGAAGAAGTGACGGTCTCAATTTTCTCCAAAGCATAACTAAAAAGTCGAGTTTGATGACCAGATTGTGAGTATCATTCGATCAGATAAATGCATTACCTTTAATTGAACTTATCTTGCTTTGTGATTTGGCACTGCGTACTGATTTGAGATATCTATTCAGGTTATGTTTTTCAGTTGATGATGTTTCTCATTTTGCTGGAGAAGAAGCTTATCTTT
>NC_027756.1:41322840-41325585 GCF_000695525.1 Brassica oleracea var. oleracea | reverse complement strand
ATTCATGTGTTATATAGATAGTACGTGAAGTGCATATATAAAGTTTTTGGAACCAAATGTTGAGATCCGTCTCGCAAAAGCTGAGATAGTAACTTGGGCATCCCTTGATTATGGAAAAGGAATAGCTCTTCTGCCTAAACCTAATCTCGCATCAGTTTTTTAAAACAGCGAAGTCTTTATTTCTGCTTACTTTTTCGCTTTGTTTTAATCTATTCATAACAGCCGTGTATGCCGTGATACAAGGCTCGGTGGACGTTGTGTTTATGAGAAGAACTGATGAATTCCAAGCTATGAAGAGACACAACAATGTACTGTTGCATCATGCATGGACGGTTAATGGATCAAAAGATTCTGGATGGAAATACTGAGGTTGCTCTGCAACTCGAGTCCATGTAAATGGATTGAAGGAAGGATTGAGAGGACTATTTCCATTGGTATGTCGAGCTATTTTTTTTTTGACTTTCTTTCCTTCATAAGAGAATAGTTGAGTTTGCTAGCTGATTCTTTTGATGATTGCACTCATAAAGACTAAAACAAGCCACTGATTGTCGTGACAAGCAGTTGGAGGCAGGAAAAGATGACTAGGAAGATGCACATCTCCTTCTGTGAGACACCTTCCAATGTAAGTGTTAATGACTCTGAGCTCGAGTCTGATGCAAGTGTCTATGACGAATTTGATATGGTTTTATGTCTCCTTTGATGAATGTATGTGTTTACTGTATTAATTGTTTCTATATGGAAAAAGAATTTTTTTACATCAACATTGCGGTCGTAGGCCAAGACGACTCTGGAAAATCGATAGACACTGGTCACTTGATCGACAAGCTTCATGGTTTAGGAAGTTTTAGACCACCGAGTACTACTGCACTGTCTTTGCTGCTTCTTAACATCCTGATTTCATCAAGAACATGGTTAGTGGTACCTCCCAGGATGATTGTGCTGTTTTTATCATTGACTCCACCATTGGTGGTTTCGAAGTTGGTATCTCTAAGGATGGACAGACCCATGAGCACACTCTCCTTGCTTCACCCTTGATGTCAAGCAAATGATTTTTTTCTGTAATAAGGTGAACTAGCTTTTCATTTTTCATTGCTTGATGTGACCATACTCTTTTGATACGATACTAACATCAATTCATGTCTTTTGTTGTTTTTCTGTTGCAGATGAATGCAACTACCCCCATATACTCCAAGGGTAAGTACGATGAGATTATCAGGGAGGTGTTTTCTTACTTAAAGAAGTTTGGATACGACACTTGAAAAATTCCATTCGTCCCCATCTCTGCTTTTGAGGATGACAACATGATTGAGACGTCCACCAACCTTGACTGGTATAATGGACCAACTCTCCTTGAGGTTTTTGACCAGATCAACGAGCCCAAGCGGCCCTCAGATAAGCCCCTCCGTCTTCCACTACAGGATGTTTAAGGGTTGTATTGGAACGGTGCCAGTGGGTCGTGTGGAGCCTGGGTATGGTTGTGACCTTTGCACTCTGGCCAGCGTGTTGGATATGATCAGAGACGGATGTATTAAGATACCAAAAGCAGATAAAATGAGCAGAGAGTCATGCATTTGTGGAGCAACTCTATGGATGAGAGCACTTTAGAAAAGGAGGCCACGATGGATCTGTATTTGTACAGCTTCATGGAATGCATAAGGAGCATCTTTTGGACATCACTTTTCCAAACATCCTTTACTTACAAGTAAATGACGGTCAAAATATGTTTAATCAAGATTTGTGCTCACAAAAAATTATACGTATTTATTAAAGGTTTACATGTGCTTTCAGTATTGTAACTGTGATTGGTCATATATGTTCTCTTCTGGTGAAGTTAGGAGAGGTACTTAGAACTAAAGGTGGAAGAGGATGTATTATTATATTAAGGCTCCCGAGAATAAAAATACTATACTTTGATCCAACCCAGTAAAAAGAAACATGATTTTGGTAATGATAGTCTTAGTAGTAGTGTTATCCAATATTGCTCGTTCTCAATTACGCACGAGTAATAAGTCTATGTTCACTTTTGGAGAATAACATATCATATGGTATAACATTTTGTCTGGTAAAAAAATTCAACTGGGAAAGGTTTGGCTAAAATTTTTAGTATGTAGATATTCATATACTATAGAAAACAACTACAAGAACAACTGGCAATTTGAGTTGTTAATTTTTTGGTTTAACTGGTTTAGTTTCTAGACATGACCTTTTGATTGTTCAGCTTCAACCTTTTCAGTTCTCACACTTTTTAAATTATATTTAAGGAAATATAGGAAATTGTTGTAAAAGAATGGGGAATTCTGTGTGTTTTATTAATGAAATACATCCCTTTATATAAGGGTTACAAAGGAGTTTAAATGGAAATACATAAATGGAAAGATTACAAATCATAAACCAACAAGGAATAGGAAAACTAGTAATATGGAAACCCTAAGTCGGCTGCCTCTCTCTCCTTAGTCGGACGTCTCTCTCTTTTCTCTCTCTCTAGGGTTTCGGCCATGTCTCTCTAGGTATGGGCCGGTTATGGACCGGGCTGGTTATGGGCCATCCACTTAATGATTTATAACACTCCTCCTTGGATGCCATAACCATACATGATTGTAATACGCTTAATGTTGCCTCATTAAAACCTTATCAGGAAAACCCAGTGGGACAAAACCATGATGAAGGAAAAAGAGTACAACACGTACTACTCCCCCTGATGTGAACCTCAGTGGAGATTCTTTAGTCTACGCATCTGATGCGTGA
>NC_027756.1:41321767-41322238 GCF_000695525.1 Brassica oleracea var. oleracea | reverse complement strand
CCGATCGAGATAGGTTAAATATCTCCTCTCAGCCTCATGACAGAGTCTCGTGGGAGTAGTTTCCTTATACAGCAGCAGCAAACTGTTCTGCTATACCGGATCCTTATCTAAGGGATCTGATGTCGGATTTGTCTATCCGGAGAACATGATATATGAGATAGCAAGCTGAGTTAATCCAAATTACCTTTCTTTAGGCTGATAAAGTAAACACAAGGAATTTCGAATTTCTTTTGTATATGTGTGTGGACTGAATTGGATTGTTCTTATACAATTCCTTTACTAGTATTTCATACTATATGCACCTGCTTTGTTTCAGTCCATGAACAGCTTAGGAACAATGTTGTTCTTTATCCAGTGATCCATATGCTGCTTACTACATCATTATATGTCAATCTAATTTATTTCTTATGACCAGACCTTTATCAATTTTGAAATTGTGTAGCAGCATCCACCACATAGGAGTTTATCTCC
>NC_027756.1:41320073-41321599 GCF_000695525.1 Brassica oleracea var. oleracea | reverse complement strand
TATATGTATGTATGGCCAATACGCCTATCTCTTCTTTAGATACTTTAAACCCCACGTTTATCTTTTCAATCTAATCTTTAATCTTTTATGAGTACTCTTTCGTGAGTTCATGATCATCGTTTATATCTTTAAACTCAAGTGCTACTCTCTTATGTATCTTTATACAAATATATCTCTTATGTGTCGACACTTATGTATATGGTTCCATTGTGTCCCAGACATGATCTAATCGATTTGAGATTTCATTATCCAGGACGTTTGTTACCTAGCAGCTTGGCGTCCCAAGCTACATGGTTTGGTACCTTAGATGTTTAGCTGCGCAGTCTTTTCTCAATGTCTGGTATGGTTTCCCTTATGACCTCGGATCTGTATTCTATTCACCTTTCACTTTTCGTTCCGAGGTTCCTTATCTTATGGAACACATTGGTCTATCTTGTATAGACTCTGTAGCAACTTGACTGTGTCTCTTTCTAGGACATCAGATTTTGTTTGGTGCTAAGCTGGTTATGACTTAGTCATTCTTTTCTTTTCTTTTTGGGTCAGTGTCTGGCATCTCAATTAGCTAGCTTTGTATAATCCTTTCTTTTTTTTGTTTGGACGTCTATAATCATATTCTCTAGTCCGAGGATCTTTGCCAAGACAATGATGGTCGATACCATACTATTTCTCTTTATCATTCTTTTCTTTGTACCAGCTTATAACTTTCTCCTTCTAATGTTGGATAGTCGGATTCATTGGTCATGCAATCTGTGTACCTGGTCATAATCTGATCTCCCATGTTTTGGCTCAAGGTCTCTTAGAAATCGTGGGAGAAAGACATATTCTTATTCAACATATATTTCCAATCCTCTTCTGAGGTTCCATCTTAGACGGTACATATGTTTGTGGTGGTTTATTCAAAGTTTCTTAAGATGGTGTATGTCTGGTTTATGACATGTATTCAATCTGAGATGCGAATATCTATGCTCACTTATATGGCTTGATGCATATTATCCTTATGTACATGTAAATTCATGATGTCCCTAAGCTTTAGGATGGATGTCCAAACCTTATAGGTAATGGCCTGGACGGCCAAGCCGTTTATAGCATGGTCATAGACCATGGAACACGAATTTGTAGTGTGGTCATGGATTTAGGGTTTTATCCTCTCTCCCCCTCATGAACATACTACAATTTCGTGATGCTTAGGATAATCAAGCCTAATGAGTTTCCCTTGTGTACATGTTACACGTACACAGCGTGAGATCTTTATGGGATAACTCTGTGTGCCTTTCAATAACAATCTTTGCATCAAGTTTTAGACTAGGATGGCTAATCCAGTCGTGCCATAAAAGTATATAATTTCGTGGGATATATAATTATGATCACCACGGCTCTTGCCTCTTACTGATCTGTAGCATAGTTTTGATCAGTAGATTACATAGGTATAATCTTGACCACATTCTTAAAAGGGTCTTAGGCGTTTTCTTTCTTTCTTAAATCTGAAGGAACTTGTTTCCTTTTGCCCATTGTTTCTATTTGGAAAC
>NC_027756.1:41319317-41319994 GCF_000695525.1 Brassica oleracea var. oleracea | reverse complement strand
TACTATAATGCCCTTTAGGCAATTTCTTTATCAATAAAATCATTCACATTATCAAGGAAAATCAGGCAAGATATAATCGCAATGAGCTCAAAGCATTTCATAAAACAATAAGACAAGATGTCGATTTTAGTCTTTGAGACAATCAGAAGTCTCAAAATCCAAGAGGTCGTCCTTTTCAAGGTCGGCATCATCATCAGAATCATACCCGGTATCATGAACAATATGGGCTTCCGGGTTCTTGTTCTTAAGGCTCTCTTGATAGAGCTCACATAGATGTTTAGGGGTTCTACAATTCTTGGCCCAATGGTTACTCATCCCGCATCTGTGACAAGCTGATTTGGTCGAGTTAGACGGTTTGGATATGCCGCCTCGACCACAGCGATAACTGCCTCGGCCACGTCCATAGATGGAACCACGACCACAGTTATTGTGGTTTCCTTGCTGGCCATATGAGTAGTTGTCACGGCCACGTCCTTTGTATCTACTACGGCCTTTGCCGTGTGATCTCTTATCATCATGGACGTGGTTGCACTCTTTGGGATCTTTCTTTTCAGCCTCATTGGCTTATGGTAATGCTGCTGTTCCAATGGGTCTCATCTCACTGTTTTTCATCAGGAGTTCATTATTAGCCTCGGCCAGGAGTAGGCACGAGATCAGATCAGTGTATGAGGCGAAGC
>NC_027756.1:41310872-41319080 GCF_000695525.1 Brassica oleracea var. oleracea | reverse complement strand
ACCCTCAATGAGATGGTGGCATATAATACTTATAGCCCTGTACCGATCCTTATCAGTCCCATTTTTGCCCTCGATGATAGCATCACTGAGTTCCTTTGACCTCAAGTTAATCTTTGTGTCAAGTGCCTATTGCAAATAGTTGTCTCCGGAGAGACTAAGGGCAGCATAGTCTAGGTTTGAGATTTTCGACATCTGAATCACATTATCATTCGAAATTTAGGGTTTCACAATGTGATCATGTGGCCGCAAGACAATCAATAATCTCGGCCACAAGCACAATCATGTTTTCAAACAATCTAAAACGACCATGGTGCGATCAATCATAGATTCTGTATTAGGCCGCACGGCCATACAATTCTATGATGCAAACTATTCAAGTTTATACGATCTATTATGTCATGCTGGTCGATATTTTAAAACAAGACGAATGAAATTCATACTCAGTTTTATATGTTTATGCAAGCAACCCTAATCAATCGGTTTCTTATTATGAAAATTAGGGTTTTGATTTAAGCAATACTAGAATTCGATTTTAGCAATATGAGATCAAGGTTTCAAGGCCTTTAGGATTTCAAATTCGAGATTAGGTCTATCAATCAATCTATTAATCCTAAAACCACAGATCATCAATCATTCAATCTAAACAAGAACAATCAAAATCGAATTCAAGCTTTAGGGTTATAGGGTTTCGATTCCAGAATTTAGGGTTTCATAATTCAGATCAGAAACAATCAATAAAACAATCAATCATGTTCTAGGGAATCAATTTCAATCTAGTGATTATGAGATGATCAGTTTTAGGTTATACCAATTTTAGGGTTTGATCAATAACATCGGATTTCCATAATAATGGATTAGGGTTTTAGGGTTTGATCATTATGTTCTCAGATTATTCGGTATACCTTTGTTTGTAGGGTTGAACCGGACCACCAAAGGGAACATATGAACCTCGAGCTGGAATGAGAACAAACACGAGCTGGATACGAGCTGGTTGCTTTCGGATCGTGAACAGCTGGGACGAAGAACGCGCGCCAATTGCTTCCGGGGACGTTCGTCTGCTTCACGCGTCTTCGAGCTGGGGGCGTCGATCGTCAGATTTCAAGCTGGTCCTCTGGGAGCGCGAGCTAGCTGGGAACGTCGGACGCGTACTGGCTGAGCTGAGACGCGGGACACGTTTTATCGGGAACGCGAGCTGGACACTTGTTATCGTGTCGCGAGCGTCTGATCGGGAACGTGGGCTGGCTCTGTTGTGAACTGGAAACTGAGGACGTCTAGGATCAGGAACGCTTTAGGGTTTAAGCTGATCGGATAGTTGCAAGCCGGAACACAAGCAAGAACAGATTAGGGTTCTTAGGTAAGTTGCCGGCTAGGTTAGGTTTAAGGGGTTGGCGATTTAGGCTCAGATTGTAGAGGACAATCGTGCTGATAACGTGTTGTAAAAGAATGGGGAATTCTGTGTGTTTATTAATGAATAATACATCCCTTTATATAAGGGTTACAAAGGAGTTTAAATGGAAATATATAAATGAAAAGATTACAAATCATAAACCAACAAGGAATAGGAAAACTAGTAATATGGAAACCCTAAGTCGGCTGCCTCTCTCTTCTCTCTCTCTAGGGTTTCGGACATGTCTCTCTAGGTATGGGCCGGTTATGGACCGGGCCGGTTATGGACCGGGCCGGTTATGGACCGGGCCGGTTATGGACCGGACCGGTTATTATAACAGAAATTGTTATATACAAAAAAGTCATTTGTCGGCGACTCATGTAAATTTAAACGGATTGTGTTTGTTAGAATTACAATTTTTAAACGAAAACAAACATCATCTATGAACAATCAGTTTGCCTAAAAAACATATATTACTATTTCGTTCACATTACAAAAAAAATATGATGAGTTCAAATACAAACATTGGCAAGATATATTTTACCATATCAAATGCACTTAAATTGGGAAAATAACCTTTTTGTTAAAAATATTATATAATATTTGATTCTATCATTATTAATAACTGTATTTCAGTTTAATTTTAGTATCTCATATGAGGTGAAGAATGTGTATATTGCATAGATTTATTAGCCTAGAATTTAATACGATTCAAAATGTTAAAATGTTTGTTGAAATAAAACAAAAACAATTGAATCACAACTAAGTTTAGTTAATTATATATTCACCTTCTTATTGTGTACCATCCAAAATATGCTTTGTGTTATTTTATTTTTTTTTGATTAAAGGTGCTTTGTGTTATTGTAACAACCAATTTTGAATTCTAATCTTCTAACTTCATTTTATAATATATTTTTATAAAATATACGCATTAATTTTTCAAATAAATATAATTTAAAAATTAAATTTAAAAATTTATGAAACTTAGACTAATATATTTTTATAACGAATTTTTAGTGTATTTAAACATTAAAACTTTAAAAATATTTTTTTTATTTAAACCTTTGTATGTCTCTGTTTCGAAAAGGAGATACATCTTTGAATTTAAAACAATGAATATATTAAATTGGCCGTATTTACTATAATAGTAAGAAAACATGTTACAATCGTAAGAAATATATTATGAAAACTAATAATATATTAATAAAACAGGATTTGATAGATAAACAATAATCAATACATTTATACTACTAAGCTAAATGATACTTTGTACATCGATGGTCGAAACTAATATATATTTATGAAGGTCAGAAACCTTTGCTTCTTAGGTTTTCTCAGTGGGTCGGGCCTACAAGTGTATTATGAGTTTCATTTTTAAATGAGGTTCATCACGTTATATGAAAAAAAATAACAATTATAGTTTTTCCATATTGTAAACTGTCATAGTTTAACACGAGTCAGAGTTCTTTTCATCATTGTCTCAGACAAGTCTGAGTTACAGAGTTGGCCGTGTGTATGTTCGTAATTTATTTTTTCACCGGTGAACTCTTCATCTCCCCATCATAAATCGCTTGATCTTAAATGTTCCTGATTTGTAGTCTTTCTATAAACCATATATATATGATTCTCATCTTTAATGAACCCAATCTGCATCTCCACAAAACTCATTGATTCCTCTTAACTTTAACGATCTTCTAGAAAATGTCTCTCTGCCTCTCCATTTCCTCAAACCGGCGTTCCCGACATCCGTCACTCAACCTTCGAGTCTCTCCGTGTTGGTCGTAGTAGTCAGAGCATAGCCTCTAACCTCTTCACTTATGGGATTCCCTGAACTTCAAGAAAGACAGTGAGTTTATGGAAATCACGGTTCTCTTCCTTGATGAAAAGGTAAGTTAATCTTCGATTTATCACACTTATTTAATATAATTGTTTTTAATTGATTTCTTGATTCTTTGTTGAATAATATTATTTGCAGATTCCGTGATTCATGGGTTTATTCCCGCCGGACGTGCTAATCATTACATGCCATCTTTGAAAGCCGGTTCAATTGTGAAAGTCGATCGTTTTGAGGTTGCTAGGTGCTCAAGCATGTACAAGATAATTGATCATCCATTCCTCATTCGTTTCATCTCACCAACTATTATTGATGAACATCACATGTGCTCATGAGATCAATCTCCAATCATAACTAGACTGTTTGACAATTTCCAAGTGATTGCGAACACAAACCTAGAACTCCCAGGTATATTATCATATTGCATCTGGGTTTATAATATGTTTCGTTATCATAACTGATATTTTAAACTCGCAGATATGGTTGGGCAAATCCATTCTATCCAAGGCTCCGACCTTAGCAATGAAACAACTCGATTTGTTATCCGTCTCCTAATTGATCCGTAAGAAAAAAATTAACACACAATTCCCTTTATAGTATTATCTATATTGTACTAACATCAATAATCAAAAATATTTCCTACCCAAATTTTGTGGTCGTCTATTTATCTCTCTTACTTATCAAAATAATTTTACACAAACCTTTATTTTACAGCTTAAAAGAAACCACAACAACCCAAACAATCAAAACATCAAAAACTAGAATTCCAAAAAAAAACGAATCATTAATGATCACCTCTCTTTTTTGTCTAATCTTAGAAATATACTTCAAAACAAATATACCAAACCAATCACCTCAATTAAAACTCAACGACACATACATCGAGTCAGCTAAACAAATACAAACTACACGGCCAGCTATTTAACAATTTACAAACTTACTTTAGGAACAACACATACATCGAGTCAGCTAAACAAATACAAACTACACAGCCAGCTATTTAACAATTTACAAACTTGCTTTCGCAACGAAGAAGACGAAGACGACAACTAAGATCAGTGAAATTACCTAAACAAAAAAAAGAAGAGTAAGTTATGAATTCTGATAAATACAACTAAGAATGACTTTTGTTTACATATTACCCATCAAATAAAAGATAAACAAACACATCCACAACAGGAGATACAAGAGACAATCTCGACAGACACAAAGGCGGCAACAACATCTCCACCTGCTCACTCCTCTTGTCTTATAAAAATATCCTACTTGCCTAATGTCAACAGGTCAATGCTATTGTCTTCTTATGAGAAATACATAATTTCGTTTATAACTCATTAAAGGCCAAATACTCAGAACTGTCGCTCATTTTATAGTTATTTCTACAAGTCTTCATGCATTTGTTTTAAAGGTCCGGTAAGAGCAACAAGTTTAAAAATGAAATAAAAACATATAACAAACATAATAAGGATAATAATAATTATTACTTAATACACACAACTTACGCAACTAAACTTGAGAAAAATATCTAAAAACAAAATGTAATCTCAACAACTTTAATATAATTTATGTATTCTCTACAGTACAAGAAACAAATTAAAAAGACAAACAAACAATAAGTCTCACTGACACATCAAACAACAACACGAACTATATCAATCACATTAGTAACACCGTTCAGTCTTTCATAAGTGGAGAACAATGCATACAAAGTTCATCATCACAACTCTAACCCTATAACAATAAAAAAAAACTTGAAAAACAACTCAAAACGCAAAATTTACAACTACAATAATCCTAGCAAATATTGAGATGAAACAAAAACTCTGTATACAACTCCGCGCTTGCGCGAAGGCAATTCACCTAGTACTAAATCAATTATGGTTACTCTAATTTTAAAAAAGGTATCAAATTACACGCGTGGAAGCTGAAAACAAAACATCGGTCATAAAAGGTATTTTATTTAAAAAAAGAAAAGAAAAAAAAAAGCATGCTACAGTATAACATTTCATGTTCACATATAAATAAGAATAAGGACATCTCGCATCTCTCTACACACTTGGGATACAAGAAACACACAGAATCTTTATTTTTCGTCTTTCTTGTAGAGTTTGGAACGGGAACTCTCTGTTTTCACGGTCCTGCAACTGTCTCTTTCTTGAGTACGCTCGTTGTTTTCCTTTCTCGGTTAACTAGTCATCATCATCTTCTTACTCGTCGTGTGCTTCTTTCTTTTTCTAGGGTTTGGAACATTTGATTCACGGCTTAGTCTCGACACGCTCCAATTTTCTCTTTCCCGAAGAAAGTAACGTAAGTTTTAGGGTTTGTTGTTTTTGCCTTCTCGGCTAACTGTTTTTGTCGTCATGATCTTAACTAGTCATCATCATCTTCTTATTAGCCGTGTCACTCTTTCATTTTCTAGGGTTTGGAACTTTGATTCACGGTTTGGTCTCGACAGGCTCCAATTTTCTCTTTCCCGAAGAAGGTAACGTAAGTTTTAGGGTTTGTTGTTTTTGCGCCATTGATCTTAACTAGTCATCATCATCTTCTTACTCGTCGTGTGCCTCTTTCATTTTCTAGGGTTTGGAACTTTGATTCACGGTTTGGTCTCGACACGCTCCAATTTTCTCTTTCCCGAAGAAAGTAACGTGAGTTTTAGGGTTTGTTGTTTTTCCTTCTCGTGTAAGTATGTCCGTCGTTGTGAGGCTTGTGTCTCTTGGGCCATCTGGTGGGCTGCTTATGGGCTTTGGTTTTGGACCTGAAACAAGACATAAAGAATATGGGTTAGTCTAAATCCGATAAAAAATGTAATTCCTTATAGTTGTAGGACATATGTTATTCCTTATGCAACAAGGATTAACATGATTAGGTCTAGTATAAATAGAGGTCTCTACTCGAGGTTGTAAGACACAGAAACATCAAAACTCTCTAACGCATAGAACACGCAACTAGTGCGAAGCTTGTAACGTTTTCGATTCATAGTGATATAGAGTTTGTCTCCGGTTTGGAGAGAACTCGCCAAACATATTGGTGTGTCGATTTACTTGTTATAAGAACAGCCAAGGTCGATTCTCTACAAGTGGTATCAGAGCTTAGGCTAACACAGATCCTAGTTACAGAGATTCGAAGGGAAGATTCAATAAACAAGCAAGGAGAATTTTTATCTGGTGCGGTGAAGAAGAATCAGCTCATTGGTGATTGAAGCTTGAAGCGTGTTACAGCAACCTGCAAACAAAGGAAAACAAGTTTACGGGTTATAAGAAAGATGGAAGCAATTTCAAAGAAATTTGAAGTGGAAAAATTCGATGGCAAGGGTGATTTTGGTCTATGGAAGTATAAGATGCTGTGTCAGCTAGAGATCTTTGGTTTGGGGTCTGTTCTTAAGGAGAAAACTCCTTCTACGGATGTTGAAGATGAAGAACAGAAAGATGAAAAACCTGATCCTAAGGAGCAAGACCGGGAATTGCATACAAAGAATCTGGTCAGTTTGTGTCTATCTGACCTTATTCTGCGCAAGGTTATGCAAGAGCCTACAACACTGGCTATGTGGAAGGCTCTAGAAGCTGAGTATCATACTAAGACATTACCAAATCGAATCTACATGAAGCAGAGATATGCAGGTTTCAGAATGGAGGAGCACAAGTCCATTGAGGAAAATATGGATGTGTTTCTGAAACTTGTGGCTGATCTAGCAAGTCTGGACATTAAGATCAGTGAAGAAGATCAAGCAATTCAGATCTTAACCAGCTTGCCCAAGCAATACGAGTCTCTCGTTGATGCATTAAAATACGGCAGCGGCAAAGAAATTTTAACAGTTCGTGATGTTACAAGCTCAGCTTAATCTAAGGAAGTTGAATTAAGGGAGAAAGGACTTCTTAACAAGTCCAAGAGTAACTCAGAGGGGCTATACGTTGGCAACAACAGAGGCAGGGGCGAAAAGAAAAACGACAAGACTTGGAGAGCTAGATCAAAGAGCAAAAATAGATCACAATCAAGACCTAAGTTCTCTAAAGAATGTTGGACGTGTGGCAAGGAGGGACACTTTAAAAAGCAGTGTCCGGAGAGAAAGCCATCAAATTCGGTCAACATAGCTGAAAAGAAAGAACAACCATTAGTGTTAGTAGCTAGCCAGCAAGCTACTAAGGACGAGTGGGTACTTGATTCTGGTTGTACATTCCATATCACTCCAAATAAAGATGTCTTATTTGATCTTGAAGACATAGAAGGAGGAAAGGTTTTGATGGGAAATAACACTATCAGCGAGATTAAAGGGATCAGGAAGATCAGAATCATGAATGATGATGGATCGAGCGTGATTCTCACTGATGTTCGCTACATGCCTACAATGGGCAGAAACCTCATCTCCTACGGTTTATTGGAGAAGATGGGATGCAGATACGAAGGCAAAGACTTCATGGTGCAGTTTTACAAAGGAGATCATAAGGTTATTTCTGGAAAATACTTTGATGGCTTGTATTACTTACAAGGGACGGTATTGGATGGTGAAGCTGCAGTCGCAAGGCCTGATATCGATTTGACTAAGAGGTGGCACTCTAGGCTTGGACATATGAGTCTAAAGGGCATGAATATTCTAGTCAAGGAAGGATATTTAAACACAAAGGATGTGAAGACGTTGGAGTTTTGCGAGAATTGCGTTTTGGGTAAAGCACACAAGCTAAGCTTCCCAAAAGGCAAGCACACATCTAAGGAAGTCCTAGAGTACATCCATTCAGATTTATGGGGCTCACCTTCGGTGGTAGAGAGTCTTGGAGGATGTTTCTATTTTGTTACATTCATTGATGATTTTTCTAGGAAAGTTTGGATCTATTTCCTAAGATCAAAGAATGAAGTGTTTCAGAACTTCAAGGAATGGAAGACAAGCGTCGAGACTGAGACGGGAAAGAAGGTGAAGTGTCTTAGGACGGATAACGGATTAGAGTTCTGCAATACACAGATGGACACATTGTGTAAGGAAACAGGGATTAAAAGG
>NC_027756.1:41299349-41310781 GCF_000695525.1 Brassica oleracea var. oleracea | reverse complement strand
AGATGTATGTTGACAGAGGCAGGCTTAGAGCAAAAGTTCTGGGCGGAAGCGGCTTCTACAGCTGTCTACTTAATAAACCGATCTCCCAGTACAGCTATTAACTTCAAACTACCGACAGAGGTGTGGTCTGGAACCAAAACAGACTTAAATCATCTAAGGAAGTTCGGGTGTACAGCTTATATTCACGTGACTCAGGCCAAAAATAGTCCAAAGGCGATGAAAGGAGTTTTCATGGGATATCCAGAGGGGACTAAAGGTTATCGAGTGTGGTTACCAGAAGAGCTAAGATGTACAGTGAGCAGAAATGTGATTTTCAATGAGGAAGAGATGTTTAAAGACATTAAGGGAGTCAGCGAGAAGAAAAGGAAAACAAAAAAGGTAATGTTCAATCCTGTGCTGATTCAAGGACCTTCAAACACAACTACAGACACTGAGACAGAGGATACAGTTCAAGGTGGAGCTTCTCCACCATCAGAAAACTCGGAACCTGAATCTTCAAGCTCAGAAAGAGAAGAAGAAGTTGTGGGAGCTCAACAGGAAAATCTAGACAACTACATTCTTGCTAGAGATAGAATCAGGAGAGAAGTAAAGAAACCTTCTAGGTTTGATGATTCAGATTGCGTGGCTTATGCTCTAGCTACAGCAGAAGAAATAAATAAGGATGAGCGTAAATCCTATTTGGAAGCAAGAAGGAGCACGAGCTGGAAGTTATGGAACGAGGGAATGCAAGAAGAGATGGATTCGTTGGAGAAAAATCAGACTTGGACGCTGGTAATAGAGGTTTCTACTCGAGGTTGTAAGACACAGAAACATCAAAACTCTCTAACGCATAGAACACGCAACTAGTGCGAAGCTTGTAACGTTTTCGATTCATAGTGATATAAAGTTTGTCTCCGGTTTGGAGAGAACTCACCAAACATATTGGTGTGTCGATTTACTTGTTACAAGAGCAGCCAAGGTCGATTCTCTACAGTCGTCATTGATCTTAGCTGTTGCGTGATTTTCTATTAATAGAAGAAGGATGAATTCTGAAGCGATGAGAAAGATGGAACACAAGATGGCTGATTTTGAAGGGAAGATGCTAGAGTTTGAACACAAGATGGTTGAGTTTCAACTGAAGCATGCGGAAGTGATAGAAAAGAACATCAGTGATCATGAAGAGAAGATCCTTGGTTTAGAAGAGAAGATGATTGAGCATTACAATAAGATCAGTGACTACGAACAGATGAAGGCTGAGGAGATACAGAGGAAGATGGATGAGTATTGGGAGATGAAATTGTGTAGAGTTTGTGAATTTTAAGAATCCATTGTTATTGGTTCTTGAATTTCAAAAATGTTAGTATAATCCATTATTATTGTTTTAAGAATTTTCAAAATCCATTTAAATCTCTTGTTATTCAAAAAATTTAGTTATTATTGATTCTCTAATTCTATCTAAATCTAGTGTTATTGGGAGATGAATTCTATTCATTTTTACTCATAAGACTCCACTTTCAAAATATCATATATATCCATGTGATTTTCAAAATCCTTGTGATAAAAATACTAGAAAACAAAATAATTATTCTTACCAAATATTTATTGCACCTTAAATCCAAATTATATATTCAAAACTATAATTCATTACATTTATATACTTTTACATTTTTGAATATGTAATTATTTTTAAAATATTATATTTTTAATATAAATAATAATAATTACATTTACAAATCTTAATAATTTTAAAATATTTTAAAAAAAAAATTCAAAAAATATTTTCGAATTTCAAAAAGAAAATTTGAAAAAAATATTTATTTATAAAATAGAAATATTATAAAAACTATAAAAATGTTTGAATTTGAAAACAAAAAATATAAAAACAACTTTTTTTATTACTTATACATCTATACCATAAGGGGTGAAATTGTCTTTTATATTTTTAATGAAACTTTTTTCGGTCATTTCCTTTTTTTAATGCTCTTTTTGTAACAAAATCTTTTAAAATGGCTATTTAAGAAAATTGTTCAATTTTGTATGTATCAGTATTATTTTCTTTTTAATTTGAAATAAAAAAATAACAAATCAGAAAATATATATATTTTATATTTATTTTACAAAAAATGATAGAAAAGAGGTAATACAAACCTAGCAGTAGCAACCTCCTCATCAATAAAGATGATAGTCGGCATCACGAGGTAGGTCCCTCAAGGGCAGGTTAGACATCAAGCACCCAATAGAAAAAACCTCAAACAATCAAGAAAGCTTTCAATAATAATTAATACCTCTGCCTGTGTGGTTGGCAACAGCCTTAGCCCAATCACACGAGGGGTACTGATTGAATTCTCCTCTTGAACCTAAGGGCATCTTTATCCCTAATCTCCTACTAGGGGTTCTTATTTTTTTATTCTTTTATCTGATTCAAAAAAAAAAATTGAAAATAGACCAATCGCAGGCCGCCACGTGTCAGTGGAGCCCGCGAACAGTTGAAGAACCAAACAATCACCGTCTCTTATTTGGAGACTTTTGGAGACGTTTTAAAGTATTTGTGGGCCCTCTCCCACTTAAGAAACGCTAAAAGAAGGGCGATAAAGATGGCCTAAGGGCATTCACAACCGTGTTACTCATGGCTCGATAACCCAGGTAAGTCTTTTATATTATTTTATTATTTTTTATTTTTTTTTCAGTTAAAAAAAAAGGGGCCAATCGCGGGTTCCCGCGCGGCGATGGGACCCGCGCACAGTGACGAGATTGGCAGCAAAATGGTCCTTACCTACGGACTGCAAGACACAATTATGGCACAAATTCCTAATTTTTTTGGTCCCTACATATTATAAAAATAATTTGTTGCTAAGGATTTTTTTGTAAGGATCAGCGTGGCAGCTGCTCTAAGGGCAACATTATTGCTGAGACTAATTTTTGTGTCTTTAGCTTATTTTATTATTATTTTTAAGTTAAGAGACAATGTTAAGAGACAATAGCAAAAATGCAGATTATTGCTGAAACTTTATGTTGTCTCTTAGAAAACAAATTGTTTATTTTAATAAGTAATGACATATAAATGATGTGTTTAAAATAAAACATATAACATTAAAATTGAAAACATAAGAAAATTACAAAGTTGTCAAAAAAAATCACAAAAAAAAAATTACAAAGAGAAAATCATACAAACATCATAAATAAAAGCAAACAAACATTTTATTCAATTAATAAAAACTTATAAATTATATGTTATTTGGAAGATGTCCAAATTTAGACCATATATTTTCAATCAAATCATTTTTTAATTGTTGATTGGCTTCTCTATTCCGAACTCTCGTTCGACGATCAATTGTATTGCCGAGATTTGTAGCCATATTAACGCAAAATGTAATATCCACATTTTCTCTTTGTTGAAATTCTAAAACGTCATACTGAGTGAATGAATCTCGTCCATCTTCGACGATCATATTATGGAGTATGATACATGCTCTCATAATATTTGCTATTTTGTCTTTATCCCATAAATTAAATGGATTTTCTGACAATGGTAAATCTAGCTTGCAGGACTCCAAAGGCACGCTTAACATCTTTTCGCACGGCTTCTTGGGTTTTAGCAAATAAAGAATTTTTGGGACCCTGTGGCAGTTGGATAGATTGAATAAAAGTCGCTCATTTCGGATAAATACCATCCGTGAGATAGTACGCCAAATGGTACTCCCTTCCGTTGACATAGAAATTGACTTGTGGAGCTATTCCGTTAATAATGTCATCAAAAACAGGCGATCGATCAAGAATATTAAGATCGTTCATAGTACCTGGAGCTCCAAAAAACGCATGCCATATCCAGAGGTCAGATGAAGTTACCGCCTGCAACACAATTGTTGGTTTGCCGGTTCCTCGTGAATACATTCCTTTCCAAGAGGTGGAGCAGTTCTTCCACTCCCAATGCATACAGTCGATGCTTCCAACCATCCCGGAAAATCCACGTTGTGTACCAATTTGGAGTAGTCTTTCGAGATCCTCCGGTGTGGGACGTCTTAGGTATTCATCGCCAAACAAGTGGATTATTCCGGCGGTAAAATGGTGCAAACATTTTCGAGCTGTTGTTTCACCAAGTCGTACATATTCGTCAACTGTATCAGCCCCACAACCATATGCCAACTGACGAATTGCTGCAGTACATTTTGGTGTGGTGATAGACTACACCGGCCGACTGCATCTTGTGTTGGCTGAAAATACTCTACTTCCATGGAGAGACGATGCACAATACGAATGAACAATGATTTGTTCATTCGAAACCGTCGCAGGAATAAATTGTGAGGGTATGTTGGAGTTTCACTAAAATAATCATTCCAGAGCTTCATGTGGCCTTCTTCTCGGTTTCTCTCGATAAAAATACGTTTTTTTCGCTCTTTTGATTGTGGAATAGGATCAGAGTTTTCAAAAAATTCATCAAATATGGAATCAAATTCATTTTGATCCTCTTTGTGGTAATGATAATGGGAAGCAGATGCCATTTAAAATGAAAAAAAGGAGAAAATGTTTTCAATATGAGAAGAAGAGGGATGATTTGTATGTGTAATGAGAGTATATTTCTCATAATTATAGGTAAAAGAAGTGTATCTTGTGATACTAGCTTGTTTTCTTGTGGAAGAAACAATGACCCTTGAGTACATCTTGTAACACTACACTAGCTTGTGAGTACATCTTGTGACACGAGCACACATAATTATTTGCATTTGTATTTTATTGACTCACAAGCACACTTCGCATTATTGACTCACGAGCACACTCACGAGCACACTTGTGACACTACACTAGCATTTGTATTCATGGAAAACAAAATAAGAAATAGAAGAACGAGATCAAGGCATTTATGTTGACCAGTTTTAGGCATGCATTTCTGGATAGGTTGCTTTACTAAGGTGTCATTTATTGTAGTTGATTATGTTTTCAGCATTAGAATATTAGCTTAAGTGTGGTGGAGGGATCGATCTGCATTGTATCAGTCAATGTTCCTCATCCTGTATTTGAAGCTCAAACAAACCAGAGCATTAATGTAGACAGTACAAGGTCAAACAACAGCCTTGATCAGCCACTTGATCATTAACATCCTTACAGCAACATTAAACAAAACCAGACAGAGAGTTCATTACACATTACACATTACATAGTACGCATTACACTAATCCGATTCATAACTAAAACAGCAAGCTGATTTAGATAAACATGAGGACGATACCTATTAAAACTAAGACAATAACCATTACCGCAACAAAGTATTCAAAGCCATTGCTAAACCTCGATTTCTTCTTAGCTAACTCACACACTATCTTCTCTAGCCTAACCAGCTTCTACCCAGTGTAATTATGGAGATCCTTAACCTGGCTAAGGTGTGTCTCATAGTCACTCAAACAGGTTAGATAATCTACCTTTTAAGCCAATTGAAGTGTGTGTGTATCCCTGGCTCTCATCTCCTCCATAACCGCCTCATCCCACCATTTCCAAATATGACACTCTCCATCATCAACATTCCCACACGTGTAGTATCTCCTACCTGGATCGGTTCTAGTGTAAGATGTAGCTAGATGAGGTTGGCCACCACAGTAGCATGTCTGCGGGAATCCGAACTCAACCTCAGGTTGAGGATGGTACTGAACCGGCTCACCATGATTGTAGCTTAACTCAGCTTGGTCCCGACAAATAAGATCCTCTGTTTCGCTGTAGCCACTGTCTACTGTGTCCCCTCCAAACTCCTCTGATTCAAAAGACTGGCTATAGCTATAATCATGTCCCATGTTTAACTTAACCTGAAAAAATTTTACAACGTAAATATTAGAGAAATTTATTTAAGCAACCAGTAAGATAGACATTTATTTATAAAGATAGACATTCATTTGTTATAAAGTAGAAAGATAGACATAGAGATAGACAGATTGATTTATAAGGAGGGATTTCTGAAAGGAGGGATTTCTGATGCTCCAAAGTTAATACTAGAATGAAAACTTTCCTTATGAAAGTTTTCATGGAGAACACTTTCTTGTTGACTGTTAAGAAGGTCTACATAACTAGAAGACTGACTATATGGATTCCTTGAAAAGAAAGCGGAATGATTATAGAACAGAGAAGTGATAATAGAAGAGAGAAAGTGGATGATGTAGAATATATGATAGAATGAAGGATAGTTGGGGTTTAATAGGTGTAAGTGTAATGTGTAATAAGTAACCCACATTATGACTAACCATTAACTACCAAAGTCTTATCAGAAGTTATTACACGAACAACTACTAAAAACCTATCAAGTATATTTACAAGTTCATTAAATTAAAAGGGGATTTGGTTTCTACATAACTACATTTCAATCAAACCTATCTGACTAAAGCATTAACAGAACAGTCAAATGGTAGTCGCAAGTAACCACTACCTATATTTGGAGCTAACATTAACAACTTTGTCACACAACAATCTTATCCGAGCAACTTGCATCCAAACAAATCTCCTGATTTTTCTTTAACTACATTATTTAATTTTGTTTTTCTTCGTTTGGGTAAGCAAGAGTTTATCTTTCTAAATGAGAACCGAACTATGATGTAGAAACATCAGTAGTCTAGTGGCGTAGGTCGCTTGAAGAGCTTTCAGAGGTACACGGTTCGATGTCTCCATGTCGCAAGCTTTATTTTGTTTTTATTAGAGCACGAGTTTAAAAAAAATTAAAACACCACTTGTATTTGTCCCACATCGTTAGCTCTGACTAAAGGGAGTCTTGAAGTTTGCTATAAATACACATAGACCAGGAGTAACCCCTTTCAAGACGAATGGGCTTATTATATGGGCTCGAGTATTTTTCAACGAAGTCTAATATTTTACTGATAAAATCGGTTTAATTGGCGAGTAATCGGTTAATAAAACGATTAATCGGAATTCCGATTAATTGCACTGATTCGGTCAAAATCGCGGCGGTTGACCTCCGTCTAACGCCTAGGCGGCCGCCTAAGCGGTTAGGCGGCCGCGTTTTAGAACACTGGTTAAAACCAGTTTAGGGGGTGGATGATTCAGTTTTAATCTTCATTTTGATGTGTTATGGTAAACTAAATTTACTTGTCAAACGTAAACTCTAGGGTTTATTGTGTGACCACGGGTTTAGGGTTTACCAACAATTTATGATTTATCCAAGAATTTATGGTTTAGTATTTAGGGTTTAGTGTTTATGGCTTCGCTGACGTCGTTAAAAATCATTTTAAAAATCATTTTTGTGCACTTTCTACTATTTATAATCATAAACAGTAGGATAAATCCTAAAAGTTAGGGTAAATCATAGACGTTAGGGTTTATCGTGTACCCAAGGGTTTATGGTTTACTCAAAGGT
The DNA here is from genome assembly GCF_000695525.1 of Brassica oleracea var. oleracea. Taxonomy (NCBI): domain Eukaryota; kingdom Viridiplantae; phylum Streptophyta; class Magnoliopsida; order Brassicales; family Brassicaceae; genus Brassica; species Brassica oleracea. Next base: position 41,303,454 of record NC_027756.1, on the reverse strand, counting down.
TTAGGATTTACACAAGGGTTTACAGTTTAGTATATAGGGTTTAGGGTTGATGGCTTAGCTGATGGCGTTACAAAATATTTTTAAAATCAATTTTTGTTTCAACTTCTAAAATTTGTTCTACTATTTATAATCATAAACTCTAGGATAAATGTTAAACCCTAGGGTTTATGCTTTTCCCAAGGTTTTAGGCTTTCTGAAAGGGTTTAGGGTTTATTGCTTTCCTGATGGTGTGAAAAATCTTTTTAAAATCTTTTTTTTTTTTTGCAATTCTTACTGTTTTTAATCCTAAACCTTTAGATAAATCATAAACGATAGGGTTTAAGGTGTACCCATGGGTATATGGTTTAATCAAGGGTTTAGGATTTACACAAGGGTTTTGGGTTTAATATTTAGGATTTAGGGTTTATTGCTTTGATGATGGCATTACAAAAATTTATTAAAATCTATTTTTGTTTCAACTTCTAAAATTTGTTCTATTATTTTAATCATAAACTCTAGGATAAATCTTATACCCTAGGGTTTATGCTTTTCCCAAGACTTTAGGCTGTCTGAAAGTTTAGGGTTTATTGTTTTGCTGATGGCGTTAAAAATATTTTTAACAGCTTTTTTTTGGCAATTACTACTGTTGTTAATCCTAAACCTTTGGATAAATCTTAAACGCTAGGGTTTATGGTTTACCCAAGAGTTTAGGATTTACACTAGGGTTTAGGGTTTAGTATCTAGGGTTTAGGGTTTAGTATTTACGGTTTAGAGTTTCAGTTCTACTGTTTATAGTTATTCTTATGATGTTGTGACATTCATATAAATCCCTGAAAAGAAATCAGGTTTGGGTTTACAGAATAATGTTTTTTTTCGGTTTATTTAATCTATGTAGTGTTTAGTTTTTATTTTATTGTACATTTCGCATTTAAAAACTGTTTAAACATCCATTTTCTTTGTGGAAGCCTTCTACGTGTTTAGTTAATGCGTACATAAAACAGGCTGTATAGTCCGAAAATAAAACATAACTTATAAGTGTAGATATGTGAACAGTAGTGTTGGGGTCAAGAACGGTTACGACGAAGTTAACATTCAAAACGTCCGAAGAAGAAAACGAGAAAACTTTCTCCGACAAATATTTTTTCGAAATAGATTATTCCTTACGAAAAGCTTTGCGGAGGAAACCCGAGACATCGGACAAGAGCTCGAACAAGGTCGCTACGCAGCGACCGAACGCGTGTTCCGCTCGATAGCGACCGAGCTCTTCCGAAATATCGATACGACAATTAGTCCATGCATTCTCGTCTACCCTTCGATGCTATCTCCTGGAGACCGTAGCGAACCCATTTCATGTTTCCCGCCATTCTAAGTCATCGATCAAACTTTACGGTAAAAACCGCGGAAAGTTCGTTCTTTATCGAAAGAAGCCGTAATAAACGCTTCGAGTAAGAAGACGGCCCAAAGGGACCTAAGACATGAGTCGAGGCCTAGCTTACGATTTCCTAACTAATAGCCCGTAAGCCGCATGATGGTTTACGCTTGGCTCGCAAGGAAAGATAAATATCAAGTTTCTACGGATAAATACGAAATTTTGAAGATAATTACGAAGATCGGAAAAATAAAATATCTTCATTTTTACGCTATGCCGGCTTAAGGGCAGAAGAGGAAAAGCGCAAACCGACCTAGGAGCCAGTATATAAGGAGTCTTAGGCGAGAAGCATAGAGAGACTTTTTTCTGAGAGCAGACTTAGCACTTAGGGCAATTAGGCATATTTCCGTTTTTGTTATTCGAGCTGCGACTCAATGAGGTTATTGTCGTCTTAGGGTTTTAGAACTAGGAATCTCGCCGACAGCTCTTGTAGCCCAGGCTCTTACCTTGTTGTAACGCTCAAACGCGAATTCGGAATAAGATCTACTTTGCTCTCTTTTTGATTTCTTATACTTTATCGTTGTTATTTTTGTGTTCTGATTGCTTGGCGTGTGGTATTAGCAGATATCCGGCTTGGCGTGTGGTATTAGCAGTCTGGAAAATTAGGATTTTCCTAGTTTCCTTATTTAAACGGAAATCGACAGTGCGAATTTTGGTTCCCACAGTTTGGCGCTAGAAGGAGGGGGCTTTACAGATCAATCTAACCCGCAAAAGCCACTCAACGATCAGGAACGATATGCAAGACTCGACGTGCGCGAACGTCATCTCGTTCAAGGGGGGAGCAACGGTCGATCGAGCCAAACCTCGAAATGACCTCCTTGTTATCGAGCTGACGATCCGAGATGTCGACACCGCTAGGGTGCTAATCGACACCGGAAGTTCGGCTGATATCATCTTCAAGGATACTCTCAAAAAAATGGGAATCGATCAATCCGAAATCGTGAAATATCCTAGCCCACTACTGGGACTTTCGGGAGAAACAACTGTGGCCTACAGGTCGATTAATCTCGCGGTCAAAGCCGGAACCGTGACAAGAGTCACAGAGTTTCTAGTCGTTGACCGTCCCGCATCTTACAACGTTATCATGGGAACGCCATGGTTGAACACCATGCGTGCCATCCCATCAACGTACCATCTTTGCCTCAAGTTCCCAACCCCTAACAGAGTCGAGGTAATATGGGGAAACCCAAGAGTATCACAGGTGTGTTACGCCGCAGAACAAAAACGAAAAAGACCAGACCTCAAAACCACTCCTAGAAAAGCGGAGAAAAAGGTCTCCAACAAGGATTCGTAAAGTCAAGATTCGGCGGAACTCTTCTGGCAGTCTCGTAACATCACGGCCCTAGAGGAAAAACGCGAACCAACTTGCGAACCTGTGGTCATGGTCTGTCTCGACGAAGCATCTCCGGTACGATGCGTCGAGATCGGAGCCAATCTTCGCGAGCCTTTGAGGACAGAGCTCATAACCTGTCTAAAAAAGAACCTCAATACTTTCGCATGGGCCGCAGAAGATATGCCAGGGATCGACATTAACATAACGTGTCACGAATTAAATATTGATCCGACTTTCAAACCCGTCAAACAAAAAAGGCAGAAGCTAGGACCCGAACGGGCTTCCGCGGTAAACGACGAGATTGAAAAATTGTTTAAAGTCGAGTCAATAACGGAAGTGAGGTATCCAGACTGGCTCGCTAACCCTGTGGTAGGCAAAAAGAAAAACGGGAAATGGCGAGTTTGCGTAGATTTTACCGACCTAAACAAGGCCTGTCCAAAAGATAGTTTCCCTCTGCCACACATCGATCGACTAGTAGAAGCAACGGCGGGCAACAAACTTCTGTCTTTCATGGACGCCTTCTCAGGTTACAATCAAATTATGTTGTACCCTAACGATCGCGAGAAGACTGCATTCATTGCTGATCATGGTACCTATTGCTACAGGGTAATGCCATTCGGCCTCAAAAATGCTGGCGCAACTTACCAACGACTCGTGAACCGTATGTTCTCCAAACAACTCGGCAAAACGATGGAGGTTTATATCGACGACATGCTCGTCAAATCCCTCCAAGCAAAGGATCACGTATCACATCTGGAGGAATGTTTCGCGCAGTAAAATTCCCATAACATGAAGCTCCACCTGACAAAATGCAGGTTTGCCGTGGCATCAGGGGAATTCCTCGGCTACCTAGTCACATTCCGTGGCATCGAAGCTAATCCGAAACATATCAATGCACTGATCGAGATGGCTTCACCGAAGAATAAGCGGGAAGTCCAAAGGCTAACCGGTAGGATCGCGGCACTTAACCGATTTATTTCACGATCAGCGGACAAGTGCCTGCCCTTCTACGATGTCTTACGGGGAAATAAAAAATTCGAATGGTCGGAAGAATGCGTAAACGCTTTCCAACAGCTGAATCAGTACTTAGCTTCCCCTCCAGTCCTCGTAAAACCCGTGGAGGGGGAACCTTTGTTCTTATACATCGTTGTGTCTGTGGGAACCGAAATTCGCACTGTCGATTTCCGTTTAAATAAGGAAACTAGGAAAACCCTAATTTCCCAGAGGTCCCGGATATCTGCTAATACCACACGCCAAGCAATCAGAACACGAAACGAGAAGAGTAATAAAATAAAAAATCGAAAAAGAGAGCAAAATAGTTCTTATCCCGAATCTGCGTTTGAGCGTTTACAACAAGGTAAGTG
>NC_027756.1:41297301-41299243 GCF_000695525.1 Brassica oleracea var. oleracea | reverse complement strand
CTAAGTTTGCTCCGAAAAAAGTCTCTCCCCATGCCTCTCGCCTAGGACTCCTTATATACTGGCTCCAAGGTTTACGTTTTCCCCTTCTGCCCTTAAGCCGTCATAGCATAAAAATGGAGATATTCCATTTTTTCCGATCTTCGTAATTATCTTCAAAATTTCGTATTTATCCGCGGAAACTTGACATTTATTTTTCCTTGCGAACCAAGCGTAAACCATTATGCGGCTTACAGGCTGTTGGTTAAAAAATCGTAAGTTGGGCTTCGAATCATGTCTTAGGTCCCTTTGGGCCGTCTTCCGACCCGAAGCGTTTATTACGGCTTCTTTCGATAAAGAACAAATTTTCCGCGATTTTTACGGTAAAGTTTGATCGATAACTTAGAATGGCGGGGAATCGTGAAATGGGTTCGCTACGGTCTTCGGGAGATAGCATCGAAGGGTAGACAAGAACGCATGGACTAATGTCGTATCGATGTTTCGGAAGAGCTCGGTCGCTACGTAGCGACCGAGAGCTCGATCGCTATGTAGCGACCGAACTTTGGTTTGAGCTCGGTCGCTACATAGCGACCGAGCGATTCCTCGGTCGTTACGTAGCAACCGAGCTCCGGCTCGAGCTCGGTCGCTACGTAGCGACCGAGCGATTGCTCGAGCTCGGTTGCTACGTTGCGACCGAGCTTTGGCTCGAGCTCGGTTGCTACGTAGCGACCGAGCGGAACATGTGTTCGTTTGCTGCGTAGCGACCCTCCTCGAGCTCTTATCCGATGACTCGCGTTTCTTTCGCAAAGCTTTTCATAAAGAAGAATCTATTTCGAAAAAGCATTTGTCGAAGAAGGTTTCTACGTTTTTCTTCTTCGGGGATTTTGACGTAACTTTGTTGCAACCGTTTTCGACCCCAACAGTTAGCCCCCCAGCTCGTTAGAATTGAGACTCTAGCGGGCGATTTGACGATTTCGGCGAAGTTAGGCGTAATGAACAAAGTTTACTTCAAACTCCGCGGGAGAGAATTCTCGAGAAAATGTTTATTAAAAAATATAAAATTCCGAGCCCATACTTCTATAAGTAGTGAGTTCTTGTCATTCATCTGCTTCACACCTTCCCTTCTTCAAATCCTCTCTAGCTCCAAATCTCTTGTTTTTAACATGTCTTCTTCCCATGGTGACAAGCGAAGTTCCGATGTGGAGATGGGCGAGGCTACATCTCCGGCGCTGATTCCGACCTCTCCGGTCAAAGCGCCGGCCTGCGTTGCCGATCATCTCTCCTTTTGAGAGAAATTAGTTCGTCGCCAAGCCGAGAAAGAACAGGTTCGAGTCGGCGCCGAGTTACCGTCCTCCTCTGCACTGGCCGTTGCTCCGGGTCATGGGACCGAGGGCGTAACTCCGCGAGATACGGGGACTCTCGCAGGCTCGGTCGTTCCGGATGCTTCGGCTTTACCTACTGGATCGTCCACGACTCCGATTCTCGTCGAAGATAAGGAGAGGGCTGCTGACTCTATGCCGCCTCCTCCAGCCAGGAAGGAGATCGTTCTAACGCTGCACGCTCCTAGTGTTGTTCCGGTTACTCAGCCTAAGGGCCGGAAGAGGAAGTTTACCAAAGGCGGTGACCGGGAATCTTCGTAGCACGGAGGCTCGAGCATAGCGTCGGGGCTTCGCGGAAAGGTTTGTCGCTCGCTTATTTTCTTGATTGTTATATATTTTTCTAAAAGACAAAGAATCCCTAATTTTCTTCTCGTTTCGCAGTTCATGTCGTTGATCGACGGGATGATCAGCGAGTGCGGTTCTGGGACCAGTCGTCTTGCCGGGGAGTTGTTGGAACTTCAGGGTAGATGATCCGAAACCGAGGCCATGCTGACGGCTGTCAAGGGTTCTCACCCCGTGAAAGTGTCGAAACTTGAGATTGCGACAGGGGAGCTCGAGAGGGACCTCGGGAAGACGGCGAGTTCATT
>NC_027756.1:41296007-41296425 GCF_000695525.1 Brassica oleracea var. oleracea | reverse complement strand
GTTTAGAGTTTTTGCGCAAGATATGTGTTAAAATGTTCATCATTTTTTAACGGAGTGTCTGTTTTGTTCGGAAGAAGTAACCCTCGAGGCATCTCTCGCGATGTCTCGCGATGCCAATGGCTGCTTCTCCCTAACGGCTGATTAATTTTCGAATATCAAAAATGTTTCGCGGATAAAAGATAATTTGCTTGGTTAAGATATGTCGGAAACATCGAAGGCGTGGTCGGATGGTTTCAAGTTTGAGAGTATACGAGTATACGTATCCACTCCCCTCCCTTTTTGATGTTGGGGGAGACAGCTGAATTTGTCTTTCGACTAACTGCCTACGTACTCCTTATGGAGATCAAGTCGTCTCGTAGTTCGGTGATTGTGGGTTGGTTAGTGATAGTATTTTTTGAGATGCATCGCGTTCCAGGTC
>NC_027756.1:41294588-41295903 GCF_000695525.1 Brassica oleracea var. oleracea | reverse complement strand
CGATCTAATCTGCGATTCCGTACGTTGGAATTGTAGTACTTTGCGGCTGCATGTTGGTAATTTTGGATTCGGATGAGCGCTCGATCTCGGCGCTCGTTAACGAGATCGAGACCGTCGAGGAGCATTGCGTTGTTGAGCTCCTCTCGTTCGGGAAGTAATCTTCTTCGAACACCGGGGAATTCGACTTCTACGGGAATCATGCATTCCGTTCCGTACACCAGAGTGAAAGGGGTTTCTCCTGTTGCTCGCCTCGGGGTGGTACGGTGGGACCAGAGGACTCCCTCGAGTTCGTCGGCCCACCTGCCTTTTTTGGCCTCTAAGCGTTTCTTCAGTCCATCGAGAATGGTTTTATTAATCGTTTCAGCTTGTCTGTTACACTGCGACTTCGGCTGGTTGTCGGATGGTTGGAGCATGCCTCTGGCATTTTTTGCATTTTCGTGCGAACTTCTCACAATCTCCGATCATCGTTGGCCTGTAGTATCCTTGGCGCTTGATTTTCACTGCCAGTGATCTTCCGCCGGAATGATTGCCGAAGGACCCAGAATGTACTTCTTCCATCACTTTTTTCGCCTCTTCCCCTTCCAGGCACGTCATGAGTGGTCAGGAGAATCTACATTTGTAAATTTCGCCGTCTACTGTTACGTAGCGCGCGGCCTGTGTTCGGACTTTGCGGGCTGCCCATTTCTCGGCGGGAAAGCATCCGTCGATAATGTAGTCTCGAATTTTCTCCAGCCATGGGGTATCGCAGCCGTAATCAGATTGCTCTGATTGCGGTCGTATTGTAACTTCTTCTTCTTCGTCATCTTGACCTTCTATGAGGTTGACGATGATTGGTGGTTTGATGCTCGGGTGTTCGATGAACTCGGCCGGAATTACCCTTTTAAGTCCTGGATAAGAACTTGATGCTAAGGCCGCGAGAGCATCTGCCTGGATGTTTTCGGAACGGGGAATTCGCGTAAGGGTAAAACAGGTAAACTTTTGAGCTAGTTTTCGGACCAGTTTGAGGTACGCGTCCATCCGTTCGTCCCTGGCTTCATACTCTCCGTTGTACTGTCTTGCCACAAACTGGGAATCGCAGTAAGCGTGGATGTTTCGTATCTTCTAGCCGTGAGCTAAACGCAGTCCTGCGACGAGTGCTTCTTGTTCGGCTTCGTTGTTTGAGGCGTGGAATTCCAGCCTAAATGATTGCTCTAAGATCTTGCTCGTTGGAGATGTGAGGCGAATTCCGACGCCTGATCCCTGTTTGGACGAGGATCCGTCTACTTGAAGGAGCCAAGTGGAATTTGGTTCCTCGTTGGTTAGTAATTCGACCAAT
>NC_027756.1:41294253-41294462 GCF_000695525.1 Brassica oleracea var. oleracea | reverse complement strand
AAATTATCCGTAGGGGGAAGGTCGTGAGTATGACGATCGTGTGGGATTGGAAATATGGTCTTAGCTTCCGGGCCGATGTTACGACTGCGCATGCTAATTTTTCCATTAGCGGGTATCTAGATTCGACATCTAGGAAGGTTTTGCTGATATAGAAAATAGGTTTCTGTTCGCCGCGTTCTTCCCTGATTAGCACGCCGCTCACAGCTGTA
>NC_027756.1:41293728-41294227 GCF_000695525.1 Brassica oleracea var. oleracea | reverse complement strand
GGGGGGGGGGGGGGAAGCCAAATACCGCTTCAGCTGTTGGAAATCGTTTTCGCATTCTTCCGACCATTCGAATTTTTTATTTCCCCGTAAGACATCATAGAAAGACATGCACTTGTCTGTTGATCATGAAATAAACCGATTAAGTGCCGCAACTCTACCGGTCAGCCTTTGGACTTCCCGCTTATTCTTCGGCGAAGCCATCTCGATCAGTGCGTTGATCTGCTTTGGATTAGCCTCGATGCCGCGGAATGTGACTAGATAGCTGAGGAATTCCCCTGATGCCACGGCGAATCTGCATTTTCTCAGGTTGAGCTTCATGTTATGGGAATTTAACTGCGCGAAACATTCCTCGAGATGCGATACGTGATCCTTTGCTTGGAGGGATTTGACGAGCGTGTCGTCGATATAAACCTCCATCGTTTTACCGAGTTGTTGAGAGAACATACGGTTCACGAGTCGTTGGTAAGTTGCGCCAGCGTTTTTGAGGCCGAAGGGCATT
>NC_027756.1:41288269-41292921 GCF_000695525.1 Brassica oleracea var. oleracea | reverse complement strand
TATCCGTTTAAATAAGGAAACTAGGAAAATCCTAATTTTCCAGAGGTCCCGGATATTTGCTAATACCACACGCCAAGCAATCAGAACACGAAACGAGAAGAGTAATAAAATAAGAAATCGACAAAGAGAGCAAAATAGTTCTTATTCTGAATCTGTGTTTGAGCGTTTACAACAAGGTAAGTGCCTGGGCTACGAGAGCTGTCGGCGAAATTCCTAGTTCTAAAACCCTAAGACGGCAAAAAAAACCTAATTGAGTCGCAGCTCGAATAAAAAAAACGGAAAATTGCCTAAAATTGCTCTAAGTGCTAAGTTTGCTGTGAAAAAGTCTTCCCCAGCCTCTCGCCTAGGACTCCTTATATACTGGCTCCAATGTCGGTTTACGCTTTTCCCCTTCTGCCCTTAAGGCGTCATAGCATAAAAATGGAGATATTCCATTTTTTCAATTATCTTCAAAATTTCGTATTTATCCGCGGAAACTTGACGTTTATTTTTCCTTGCGAACCAAGCATAAACCGTTATGCGGCTTACGGGCTATTGGTTAAGATATCGTAAGCTGGGCTTTGAATCATGTCTTAGGTCCCTTTGGGACGTCTTCCGACCCAAAGTGTTTATTACGGCTTCTTTCGATAAAGAACGAACTTTCCGCGGTTTTACGGTAAAGTTTGATCGATAACTTAGAATGGCGGGGAATCGTGAAATGGGTTCGCTACGGTCTTCGGGAGATAGCATCGAAGGGTAGACGAGAACGCATGGACTAATGTCGTATCGATGTTTCAGAAGAGCTAGGTCGCTACGTAGCGACCGAGAGCTCGATCGCTATGTAGCAACCGAACTTTGGTTCGAGCTCGTCCGCTACGTAGCGACGGAGCTCCTGCTCGAGCTCGGTCGCTACGTAGCGACCGAGAGCTCGATCGCTATGTAGCAACCGAACTTTGGTTCGAGCTCGTCCGCTACGTAGCGACGGAGCTCCTGCTCGAGCTCGGTAGCGACTGAGCTTTGGCTCGAGCTTGGTTGTTACGTAGCGACCGAGCGGAAGATGTGTTCGTTTGCTGCGTAGCGACCCTCTTCGAGCTCTTGTCCGATGACTCGTGTTTCTTCCGTAAAGCTTTTCGTAAAGAAGAATCTATTTCGAAAAAGCATTTGTCGAAGAAGGTTTCTACGTTTTTCTTCTTCGGGGATTTTGACGTTAACTTCGTTGCAACCGTTTTCGACCCCAACAGTGTCGGCAACAGCTGTGAGCGGCGTCCTGATCAAGGAAGAACACGGCGAACAGAAACCTATTTTTTATATAGGTACCCGCTAATGGAAAAATTAGCATGCGCGGTTGTAACATCGGCCCGAAAACTAAGACCATATTTCCAATCCCACACGATCGTCATCCTCACGACTTTTCCCCTGCGGACGATTCTGCATAGCCCGAGTCAGTCGGGCCGATTGGGCAAATGGGCGGTCAAATTGAGCGAGTACGATATCGAGTACCGACCGAGAACAAGCGCAAAGTCACAACTGCTTGCGGACTTCTTGGTCGAACTACCAACAGAGACCATAACCAACGAGGAACCAAATTCCACTTGGCTCCTTCACGTCGACGGAGCCTCGTCCAAGCAGGGATCAGGCATCGGAATTCGCCTCACATCTCCGACGAGCAAGATCTTAGAGCAGTCATCAGGCTGGAATTCTACGCCTCAAACAACAAGGCCGAATACGAAGCACTCATCGCAGGGCTGCGTTTGGCTCACGGTTTGAAGATACGAAACATCCACGCTTACTGCGACTCCCAATTAGTGGGAAGTCAGTTCAGCGGAGAGTATGAAGCCAGGGACGAACGGATGGACGCGTACCTCAAACTGGTCCAAACCCTAGCTCAAGAATTTGACTGTTTTGCCCTTACGTGAATTCCCCATTCCAAAAATATCCAGGCAGATGCTCTCGCGGCCTTAACATCAAGTTCCAACCCAGGACTTAAAAGAGTAATTCCGGTCGAGTTCATCGAATATCCGAGCATCGGACCACCAATCGTCGTCAACCTCATAGAAGGTCAAGATGACGAGGAAGAAGAAGGTACAATACAACCGCAATCGGAGCAATCTGATTACGGTTGCGATACCCCTTGGCTGCAGACAATTCGAGACTACGTTATGAACGAACACCTGCCCACCGAGAAATGGGCAGCCCGCAAAGTCCGAACACAGGCCGCGCACTACGTAACAGTGGACGGCGAAATTTACAAATGGAAATTCTCCAGACCCCTCATGACGTGCCTGGAAGGGGAAAAAGCGAGAAAGGTGATGGAGGAACTATATTCTGGGTCCTGCGGCAACCATTCCGGTGGAAGATCCGTGGTAGTGAAAATCAAACGCCATGGATACTACTGGCCAACGATGATCGGAGATTGCGAGAAGTTCGCACGAAAATGCGAAAAATGCCAGAGGCATGCTTCAACCATCCAACAACCAGCCGAAGTTCTCTCCTCCATCACATCGCCCTATCCCTTTATGTGCTGGGCCATGGATATCGTCGGACCCCTTCATAATTCAAAGCAAAAGCGTTTCCTTTTAGTCCTCACCGATTTCTTTTCAAAATGGGTAGAGGCAGATTCGTACGCGAGTATAAAAGATGTCCAAGTCAAAAGTTTTGTATGGAGAAACATCATCTGTAGGCATGGAGTTCCATACGAGATCGTAACCGATAACGGATCTCAGTTTATCTCCACCCGGTTCGAGGCGTTCTGCGAAAAATGGAAGATACGACTAAACAAGTCGACACCCAGGTAACCGCAGTGTAACGGACAGGCCGAAACGATTAATAAAACCATTCTCGACGGGCTGAAGAAACGCTTAGAGGCCAAAAAAGGCAGGTGGGCCGACGAACTCGAGCGAGTCCTCTGGTCCCACCGTACCACCCCGAGGCGAGCAACGGGAGAAACCCCTTTCGCTCTGGTGAACAGAACGGAATGCATGATTCCCGCAGAAGTAGAGTTCCCCGGTGTTCAATGAAGATGACTTCCCGAACGAGAGGAGGTCAATAATGCCATGCTCCTGGATGATCTCGATCTCATTAACGAGCGCTGAGATCGAGCGCTCATCCGAATCCAAAATTACCAACACGCAGCCGCAAAGTACTATAATTCCAACGTACGGAATCGCAGATTTAATCAAGGAGATCTGGTCCTTCGTAAAGTCTTTCAAAACACCGCTGAACGAAACGCGGGAAAACTTGGAGCAAACTAGGAAGGACCCTATAAAATCGAAAAAGTCGTCCGACCGGGCTCCTACGAAATAGCCAACATGCAAGGCATAAAAATTTCAAGGACCTGGAACGCGATGCATCTCAAAAAATACTATCACTAAATAAACCAACTCGCAATGACCGAACTACGAGACGGCTTGATATCCATAAGGAGTACGTAGGAAATTTGTCGAAAGGCAAATTCAGCTGTCCCCCCTCATTAAAAAGGGGGGGGGGAGTCGATACGTATACTCGTATACTCTCAAATTCGAAAACATCCGACCACACCTTCGATGTTTCCGACATATCTTAACAAGCAAATTATTCGCAAAATATTTTCGATATTCAGAAATAAATCAGCCATTACGGAGAAGCAGCCTTTGGCATCGCGAGACGTCGCGAGAGATGCCTCGAGAGTTGCTTCTTCCGAACAACGAAAACAGACACTCCGTCAAAAAATGAACATTTTAACACATATTTTGCGCAAAAACTCTAAACGACGGCATCTGCCGCCAAGTCCGGTGCTGATGACATCGAACTCTCGAACGTCCTAAACAGACATAGCCATCTCACGAAGATGACTCTCTTACATCCGACACAAGGATAATAGCGCTATAAAAGAAACCCAAAATTTTGGTCCAGCACTTCTGGTTGGCTTAAAAATTGTCTTCGGAGAGATACTCGATTCATATCTAACAAGTCATATGAGCCGAGAACCTATCGCGGACTTTAAATCGGTACAAAAATCACGACAGATAAATCGATAGCCGGCTAGTCACCGCATAAAATCTTAAAACCGAAAGTAAACCTAGGTCTTGCCCTAAACCCAGCGCACTGGTCTCTAACATCTCAAGGCATGATATCCAAAAGATACGAGATCCCAAAACCATGCCTACATCTTCAGATATCCCGCGAAGTCGATATCTCGCAGAAAAACTCTCGAAGAAGATCTCGAACGAAACATTTCACATCGAAGAAGGATATGAGACTACAACTCATCACCCTCCTTCCACGCCATACGTAAACTTATGAAAAATGCAACTCGATCACCTTGTCATAAAAAGAAAGCCGCAGAGCGGCAGGGATTCAAAGCCACATACGGCCAGTCCCGAAATAAGAAATAAGGCCATTGAAGGCCGAAACATCAAACATAAAAAAAATCTCTCGCAAGAGATCTAACCAAAGTCATCCTCAGAACTCACGCTCCCTCTTCACCCGTCGCGTCGTCCAAGCCTGGAGCCTCGTCACCTCCGCCTTCTCCGAGTACCGGACCTTTCCCCACTGAGCCTTCTGAACACGTCGGAAGAAAGCACGCGGATTTCAGGTCAGCTAGGATGAGATCGAAATCTCCATCCACGGCAGCCAAATCTCCCTTGCAGCTCGGCCTCTTCGGCCTCTAAGGTCGGAGGAGTCTCACTCTGGAA
>NC_027756.1:41281783-41288123 GCF_000695525.1 Brassica oleracea var. oleracea | reverse complement strand
TCTGTGGCCTCTTGGATCCCGCGGCTCGCTAATCCTGCATCGCCCTCGATCTGACGCTGAAGCCGACGCACCTTCGAAGATTTGGCTTTCCTGGCTTTCTTCTCCTTAAGCTCCCCTATCGCGACCTCGAGTTTCGACACTTTCACGGGGTGAGAATCCTTGACGGCCGTCAGCATGGCCTCGGTTTAGACCACCTACCCTGCAGCTCCAACAACTCCCCGGCAAGACGACTGGTCTCAGAACCGCACTCGATGATCATCCCATCGATCAACGACATGAACTGTGAAACGAAAAGAAAGTTAGGGATTTTTTTTTTGTCTTTTAGAAAAATATATAACGATCAAGAGATTATGTGAGCGACAAACCTTTCCGCGAAGCCCCAACGCTATACTCGAGCCTCCTTGCTGCGAAGATTCCCCGTCACCGCCCTTGGTAACCCTTAGGCTGAGCAACCGGAACAACACTAGGAGCGTGCAGCGCTAGAACAATCTCTTTCCTGGCCGGAGGAGGTCGCATAGAATGAGCAGCCCTCTCCTTATCCTCGACGAGAATCGGAGTCCTGGACGATCCGGCAGGTAGGGCCGAAGCATTTCGAATGCCCGAGCCTGCGAGAGTTCCCGCGTCTCGCGGAGTTACGACCTCGGCCCCGTGACCCGGAGCAATGGCCAGGGCAGAAGAGGATGGGAACTCGGCGCCAGCTCGAACCTGTTCCTTCTCGGCTTGGCGACGAACTAGTCTCTCTCGAAAGGAGAGATGGTCAGCAACGCAAGTCGGCGCTTCGACTGGATAAGTCGGAATCGGAGCCGAAGAGGTGGCCTCGCCCATCTCAACATCGGAACTTCTCTTGTCGCCGTGGGAAGAAGACATGTTGAAGGCAAAAGATTTGGAGCTAGAGAGGTTTTGGAGGTTTGAAGAAGGGAAGGTGTGAAGCAGATGAATGACAAGAGCTCGCTACTTATAGAAGTATGAGCTCGGAATTTTATATTTTTAATATATACTTTCTCAAGAATTTTCTTCCGCGGAGTTTAAAGTAAACTTCGTCCAATACGCCTAACTTTGCCAAAATCGTCAAACCGCGTGCTAGAGTCTCGACTCTAACGAGCTGGGGGGCTAACTGTTGGGGTCAAAAACGGTTACGACGAAGTTAACATTCAAAACGTCCGAAGAAGAAAACGAGAAAACTTTCTCTGACAAAAACTTTTTCGAAATAGATTCTTCCTTACGAAAAGCTTTGCGGAGGAAACCCGAGACATCGGACAAGAGCTCGAAGAAGGTCGCTACGCAGCGACCAAACGCGTGTTCCGCTCGATCGCTACGTAGCGACCGAGCGTCTGTTCCGCTCGGTCGCTACGCAGCGATCGAGCTTGAGCCAAGCTCGGTCGCTTCGTATCGACCGAGCGTCCATCCCGCTCGGTCGCTACGGAGCGACCGAGCTCTTCCGAAACATCGGTACGACAATTAGTCCATGAATTCTCGTCTACCCTTCGATGCTATCTCCCGGAGACCATAGCGAACCCATTTCATGTTTCCCGCCCTTCTAAGTCATCGATCAAACTTTACGGTAAAAACCACGGAAAGTTCGTTCTTTATGGAAAGAAGCCGTAATAAACGCTTTGAGTCAGAAGACAGCCCAAAGGGACCTAAGACATGACTCGAGGCCTAGCTTACGATTTCCTAACTAATAGCCCGTAAGCCGCATTATGGTTTACGCTTGGCTCACAAGGAAAGATAAATGTCAAGTTTCCGCGGATAAATACGAAATTTTGAAGATAATTACGAAGATCGGAAAAAATGGAATATTTTTATTTTTACGCTATGACGGCTTAAGGGCAGAAGAGGAAAACGCAAACCGACCTAGGAGCCAGTATATAAGGAGTCTTAGGCGAGAAGCATAGAGGGACTTTTTTCTGAGAGCAGACTTAGCACTTAGGGCAGTTAGGCATATTTCCGTTTTTGTTATTCGAGCTGCGACTCAATGAGGTTATTGCCGTCTTAGGGCTTTAGAACTAGGAATCTCACCGACAGCTCTTGTAGCCCAGGTTCTTACCTTGTTGTAACGCTCAAACGCGAATTCTGAATAAGGTCTACTTTGCCCTCTTTTCGATTTCTTATACTTTATCGTTGTTATTTTTGTGTTCAGACTGCTTGGCGTGTGGTATTAGCAGATATCCGGGACCTCTGGGAAATTAGGATTTTCCTAATTTCCTTATTTAAACGGAAATCGACAGTGCGAATTTCGGTTCCCACAAGTAGTAACAACTGTAAAAAAATGTTTTATATCAGTGTCACCCTTATTGAGGTTGCAAATTTAATTAGTTTGATTTTTATTTATTTAACCTTCGTTCGAATCATATGAGCCATCAAAATAATATCAGTTGGGTTTGTGTGAGCCATCAAAATAACATCAAAATAATTTATGTGACGCTGTATAGGGTTTTCGCTTGCGTTTACTTTTGTTTAATATCCGGTTTCACTTAATGTGGAAACCGAAATTCGCACTGTCGATTTCCGTTTAAATTAGGAAATTAGAAAAATCCTAATTTCTCAGAGATTCCGGATATCTGCTAATACCACACGCCAAACAATCAGAACATGAGATAACAACGATAAAGTATAAGAAATCGTAAAAAGAGAGCAAAGAGAAGTCTTATTCCGAATTTGCGTATGAGCGTATATAACAAGGTATAAGCCTGGGCGAGATTCCTAGTTCTAAAAACCCTAAGATGGCTAAACCTAATTGAGTCGCAGCTCGAAACAACAAAAACAGAAAGTTGCCTAATTGCTCTAAGTGCTAAGTTTGCTCTGGAAAAAGTCCTCCTGTGCCTCTCGCCTAGGACTCCTTATATACTAGCTCCTAGGTCGCTTTACGTTTTCCTCTTCTGCCCTTAAGCCGTCATAGCTTAAAAATGGAGATATTCCGTTTTCACGATCTTTGTAATTATCTTCGAAAACTTCATATTTATCCGCGGAAACTTGACATTTATCTTTCCTTGCGAACCAAGCATAAACCGTCATACGGTTTATGGGCTGTTGGTTAAGTGGGCTTTGAGTCACGTCTTAGGTCTCATTGGGCCGTCTTTAGACTTGAAACGTCTATTACGGTTTCTTTGATAAAAATCTGCGGTTTTTATCGTAAAGTTTGATCGATGACTTCGAATGACGAGAAACATGAAACGGTTCAGCTACGTTACGGTCTTCGGGAGATGGCATTAAAGAGTAGACAAGAATGCACAGATTCGTGTCGTATCGACGTTTTGGGAAAGCCCGGTCGCTTTGTAACGATCGAAATGTGCACGTGCTCGGTCACTACGTAGCGACCAAGTTTGGTTCCGAGCTCAGTCGCTACGTAGCGACCGTGCCGTGCGCGTGCTTGGTCGCTACGTAGCGACCGACCTTGGCTCGAGCTCGGTCGCTACGTAGCGACCGAGCACGCGCACGGCATGGTCGCTGCGGAGCGACCAGATTTGTTATTCTTTTGTATGCCGCATTTTGTGGTTGAAATATTCGCGGGCTTGAAGATGTTTTGCGATGTTGCAAGGGTTTAGTCTTAGCCCTGCGTTTGAGAAACATTCTGGTTTGACTACGGATGTTCGCAGCCAAAATTATTGTTCCTGTTTGGATGCTAATAATTTAATTTGCGATCGAGGAAATAGGACTGAGGTGTCGCGTAAATTTGTCCATGAGAAGAAACGTTTTCCTTCATAATGCTTTGTGAAGTGTTGGCCTTCTGAGATCTATTTCGTGCATTTTGAGGATGTTTCGTATAGCTCTAGAAGCTTTGTTACGAATTTTTCCTTACATGCCACGTATTATGGGTAAAACGTTGCGGGCTTAAAGTGAATTGTGGAGCGTATTGAACTTGGTCAATTTTCGAAAAGTTTAGATTTTCCGTTAACCGTTTGGTTGTTAGGACTGAGTTTTGTTACGAAGAATTTATCATATGATTTCCGACTGTGGGCTACACGATATTTATTCTCCTAATACTCACACGACGTTTTTAGACAAATCATAGATTGTCGTTTAGCAGTTAAGTGATGGAGAGATGGTTTCTCAAATAGTTTGGCTTGGCGTGAAGGATTTGTTCACTCAGATAGCCAAGGATGTTGTAGGTCAAGGATTAGACCATGGTACTTTAACATTTAAGGTTGTGTTAGTTTACGATCGTCTTTAAAGGGGATGGCAAATTCTGGTTTGGACCTTTACTGGAAGGCGTAATTGACTGAGGGCCAAAGAGCGCTTGTCGAGATTGATAGGCAGAGTTTGCCAGAGTTATCCGTGCTAATATGGCCGATAGTCGTAGAAAACGATTCTCCGCTCTAGGTTTCAGTTATATGACGAATATTTCGTATAATATGACCTATATTCTTATGAAAATCGAGTTTTTTTGGTCTGAGGAAGACGAAGCCCAAGAGGTTTGCTACATAACCAGCGTGGAGTCAGCGGCGGGATGACTGCCTTCTCAGATGTGACTGAGGGAAAAGAAAGGCAGAAGCCGGCGAGCCGCAGGGCTAAAAAATGAGATCTATTAGATCGTAATGCGAAGAGATAAATTTTAGATTGATTATCAAAAATCAGATCTTACAGGTTTGCGTTTGCTATAAAAAACATACTTCTTCATAAAGCCTATTATGTTAACATTAGAAAGTGTCTTCGTAAGACTTGGTCTGATTATACGTAGGATTTTTCGTGTAAGTAATGGAGACCGGTTTTACGAAGGTTGTAAATCGGTGATATGTATACATATGTCAAAGTAGCGTTGTTTCTGCGAGTTTTCGAAAAACGTTTCTGCTGTGATTTCGATCTTAGGTGAAAGTTGCTTGGAGTTACTCATGGAGTGTTACCAAAGTTTATTTCATTACGATCTAGTCGCAGAACGTTTTTCATAGGATTTTTTAGAGGATTCTCGTGACACATTTGTTTCTAGAACGAATTGGTCAACCAGAGGTGGATCTAGCAAACCATTGGGAGGAAAGTGTTCCTTTTAATGTGCACGATGATACATCTATTCTCGAGTTTTCTTCGTCGCAAATGTTTTCGATGCTTTTCCGTGACTGACTTGGTACAACGGAAACTGAAAAAATGCTTTGGTGATTGATGATTTCTCGTAGAAATTTTTAAATGAAACTGGCTTTCTAAAGCCGGAAAAAACTTCAATACTTTGGCTAATCGTCGAGTTTCAGTTTGATATTGGTACAGGTTTTCTGTACGCATGATTGCGATAAGAAATAATGTATAGTCTTTGAGATTATGTTCATTATCGTCTGGATATGTTGCTAGCGTTAGACGAATTTTAGATTGTCGTTTGCCTATCTGGGGCGATTTGCTTTGACAAAATCGTTTTCTTGACGATTTGCAAAAAAAAATTGAAGTTTGGGAGTATACGAGTAT
The DNA here is from genome assembly GCF_000695525.1 of Brassica oleracea var. oleracea. Lineage (NCBI taxonomy): Eukaryota > Viridiplantae > Streptophyta > Magnoliopsida > Brassicales > Brassicaceae > Brassica > Brassica oleracea. Next base: position 41,282,735 of record NC_027756.1, on the reverse strand, counting down.
AGTATGCGTACCTACTCCCCTTTTCTTACGAAAGAAAACGGTTGAACCGATACTTTGAAGGGTTGTGTACGTTTCTTCTTCTGAGGTTTGGAATGATCGATAATCCGGGAGGATTTAAAGACGGCGCTTGGACTGTGATTTGGTTGTTTCCACGTTGACGACTTGGAATATGTCGGTTCTGAGAAAATTGTCAGAAACGAATTGGTCTTAAGACGACGTTCATGTCTCTAGTTTTTTTCTCTCCTTTGGAAGCGAGCTTGATATGCGTGGCGATCGTTTCTAAATTTTCGGAAAGTTTAGATCGGTTTGCATGATCTGGATGAACAGTTATGGAACGATATATTGAGACATGAAAAATCGCCTAAGACTTAGTTCGCTAGACTATCCACCTAGGTTTTACGTTCCCTAAAGTTCTATGGCAGTCTCAAAGGCGTTTTTATTTCTTATTAATATCCTACGAAAATTCCAAGTCTGTTTACAAAAATTTCAAGACGGAAATACCTTAGTTCTCTCGAAGATGCAGTTTTGTCTCTTCTCAGTTTTGCTTGCTTATTTACCTTTCCTCTTCTCGTGTATGTTCACCATTTTCGATATTGGTGTTTATCCTTTGAAACTTGACATTTATCTTCCCACCTTGACTGTTATCTTCTCCTTAGATACGACGTCAATTTTTATAAAAAGGTTCAACGTAAACGTATAGTTGAGGCGGCTAAGGTGTTAAGTTAACCGTTGCCGTTTTATACGATTAATTTTAACCCATGCGAGAAAACAAGTCTTTGCGGTTAAGTTAACCGTTGCCATTTTATACGATTAATTTTAACCAATCGAGACGAAACAAGAGACGTTTCGATCGAGATTTGAAGGAGAACACAAAGATGGAGGTAAGGGCGAGCAAGCAAAGGAGTTTAGACGAGTCTTACTTGTTTTTGTCGTAAAATCTCAACGGAAACTC
>NC_027756.1:41280401-41281634 GCF_000695525.1 Brassica oleracea var. oleracea | reverse complement strand
AAGGAGTTTAGACGAGTCTTACTTGTTTTCGTCGTAAAATCTCAACGGAAACTCCGATTCAGACGAAACGAAAAGCGTTTCGATGAGGATTCAAAAGAGAACGAAAAGGGGGACCATTTTTAGGCCTGACAGGTCGCTATGTAGCGAGTGGAGGTCTGACAGGTCGCTACGTAGCGCGTAGAAGCAAACCAAGAAGAGTCCTACTTGTTTTCGTAGTAAAATCTCAACGGAAACTCCGATTGAGACGAAACGAAAAGCGTTTAGATGAGGATTCAAAAGAGAACGCAAAGGAGGACCCTTTTGAGGCTTGAAAGGTCGTTACGTAGTGATTGGAGGTCTAACAGGTCGTTACATTGCGATTGGAGGTCTAACAGGTCGCTACGTAGCGAGTAGAAGTAAGCCAAGACGAGTCTTACTTGTTTTCGTCGTAAAATCTCAACGGAAACTCCGATTGAGACGAAACGAAAAGAGTTTCAATGAGGATTCAAAAGAGAACGCAAAGGAGGACCTTTTCTGAGGCCTGACAGGTCGCTATGTAGCAAGTAGAAGTAAGCCAAGACGAGTCCTACTTTTTTTGTCGTAAAATCTCAACGGAAACTCCGATTCAGACGAAACGAAAAGCGTTTCGATGAGGATTCAAAAGAGAACGCAAAGGAGGACCTTTTCTGAGGCCTGACAGGTCGCTACGTATCGAGTGGAGAGTTGGCTTGAGCTCGTTCGCTACGTAGCGACCGAGCTGTGTGCGTGTGTGTGTCAAGGGAACGCAAAGGATGTAGCGATGCATGCGAGACGAAAATTCACCGGAAAGGCCGAAAATTCACCGGAAATTCACCGGAAAGGCCGAAATCGGTCGAATGGACCGAGAAGCTTGAGGTGGCTTGATGTGTATGTGCTCAGGACGTGGTGGCAGGCTCTTGACAGTGTGTGTGTCAAGGGAACGCAAAGGGTGTAGCGATGCATGCGACCGGGCCATGCGGCCAGACATGTGAAGGACGTGGTGTCTCCTTGCATGGAGCCAGGCCATGCATCCAGACAGGTAGAGGGCGTGGTGTCATCCTGCATGAGACTGAGACATGCAGCTAGCCATGTGGAGCACGAGGTGTCGCCGTGCATCCGTCCGGAGCCATGCGAAGCGACACACGGGCTGCCACACGACTTGTTCCTGATTGGTTGTTGTTTCCTATAAATAGCCCACGACCCCCTCTCATTTGAACACATTCAGAACACTTGAAA
>NC_027756.1:41279396-41280319 GCF_000695525.1 Brassica oleracea var. oleracea | reverse complement strand
GAGTCAGCACCTGGAGAAGGTTCTGTTCAAGTGAAGAGAGATCAGTTTTAGTGGAGACCAGTTCAAGATCAGTCTGGAAGTGGGTCCACTTGAGAGGGTCGAGGAAGGGTTCGGATCGCAGAAGTCGAGCTTTGGGTCAAGGCCACGGACAACCATAAACAGTGAGTTATAATCGATTGATTGCTGAGTTGTTTTCATGCAGGGTCCCGTTACTTGGAAGTTGGATCATGGCAGGAGGCCGGGTCTAACTGAGTAACGGTTTGAATAATTGAGGTTATGTTGATTGAGTTGATGGCATGCTTGTTATTGTTTGAGAACCGTAGTAGCATGCTAATGGTTAGGTTGATTGGTTAGTTAGCGAATGCGGAATGCTTAGATGATATCGCTAAGTTGTGGATAGTTAGGTATTCTGGAATTAGTCTTTATGCTAGATTCTGGAATATGATTGATTGTGTTGATTTGCGATTAATACTAGGAACCTTGTGTTGTTTTTACCGGGTTTAGTATTAATCATATTCTGGCCATATAGCATTTGTGTAACCCACAATGCTAGGCATGTTTGAGGTGGAATGTGTTGATTGTGTGGTGATTAATACTAGGAACCTTGTGTTGTTTTTACCGGGTTTAGTATTAATCGTATATTGGCCGATAGCATTTGTGTAACCCACAATGCTAGGCATATTGGGGTGAGTTAGTGTTCCTTCAGACCTCGTACCCGGCGGGTTCAAGGAAACCCCTTATTCGCTGGATCGGGAAGACTCAGACGAACGGGGTCATGTCCTATGGCTGAGTATTACACGACGGTGTAATGTGGCAGTGACCCGAAGGACTGTGGGCTGTTGCACGGTGACCCGAAGGACAGTGGGCCGCGGTCGGTTGAAAGTTCCTTCTTCTGACCTTTGTGGTAGGAAGATAGGATATTG
>NC_027756.1:41276933-41278893 GCF_000695525.1 Brassica oleracea var. oleracea | reverse complement strand
GGCTTTGGTCTGACGGGACGTGTTAGTGGGCGGCCTGGCTTAGTTACGAATTGCACTTTTTGTAACTTTTCCTGGATTTCCCGTTAACCCGTCTTGTAGCGCTCCCGAACTTTGGTACACGGTCGGGTCGTCGGTCATGTTCTTGTTTGATTGTTGGCCGGTGGTTCGACCTATGCCTAGAATGGTTCGGGGGGGTTACAGAGGTGGTATCAGAGCATGGTTTCGTCCATGCGTGACATAAGTGCTTTTTAATGATTTTATCGAGTCAAATGAGTCGCAAAAAGATGATTAGGAAACCAGCCGCTTCCCGTAATAGGAATATGACTTACCCTTTTGATGGTGTGCAGATGGCTAATCGCGGGACAGGTGATGATGGACGAGGTCGGATATGGGGAGAGGGTATGGATTGGACAGGCGGAGGATTGGGTTACGGATCAGATCAGGAGGATGGAAATGGCATCAGTGAGATGTTTGGACACGATAGGACCCCTCTGCAGAGAACAAAATCTTTCCCTGTGTACGGTAACAGGACTAGAGTGAGGGAAGATAGTTTGGCCAGTATTGGCCCAAGTCGTAATTGGGACCGGAGACAATAACATGATCAATCCACTCAATCAAACCCAAGGCCAGATCAGAACCGTGCCACTGAAGGACCACAAGATCAAGGAGCGGAAAACACCCTGAAGCTTTTACATGACGTGATGACCGAGGCACTTGGTAACCAAGGCAGGCGTACTCAACCCCCTGAAGTGTCCAAGCTATTATCTACCGTGAAGAATATTGGATCCTACAAGTTTAAAGGAGGATCCGATCCTATTGAAGCCGGCAAGTGGATTACAATGATGGAAAAGAATTTTGAAGCCATGGAGTGTCCGGAGAAGTATCAGAAGAAGATCGATGTGTACTATCTGGAAGGAGGCGCAACGGGCTGGTGGGACAGCATAGAGAGGCAGCGTGGACATACCATCACATCATGGGAATCGTTCAAGGGAGAGTTTGGGAGGAAGTACTTTCCTCCAGAAGCGAAGCATCGATTGGAGCGTCAGTTTATGAACCTTGTTCAAGGAGATAGGCCGGTAAGGAGTTATGAGTCGGAGTTCACAAGGTTGAGACGACATGTCTTTGATGGGCGCGAAGATGAAGCAACTATGATCCGTAACTTTATGTACGGATTGAAGCCGGAGCTCCGTTTAGCTGGAAGCAACTTTAGCAGCTTATCTGAGCTAGTGGAAAAGCTGTTAATGTTGAGACTGTATTGGAGGCTGAAAGGAAGACAATGCCACATTCTGGTGGACACACCAAGTTTAGCCAAGGAGAAAGGCTAAATATCAACAAGGGTCAAAGATCTAACAAAGGCAAATGGCGAGGATTTGGAGGCCAAGCCAACAATCGTGGTAACACTGGGGTATGTTACACATGTGATCAGCTGGGACATATTTCGAGGTTTTGTCCCAAAAACCAGCGGAATAACCAAAGGAGTAACCAGCAGGGTTATTCATCGATAAGGATGGAAGATATAACTTGTTTCTCTTGCGGTATGAAGGGCCATTTTGCATCGTAATGTCCAAACAAGCCAATCCCTGCGACCCCTCTCGCGATCCGAGCTCCTCCTAGCCGTCCAGCAATTGACCCAGCACCAAAGAAGCAAAACCTAGGAGGTAGGGTTTATGCCTTAGGTGTAGAAAACCCAGACAATGCAGGACCGTCAAGCGGTCCCATTACAGGTATTGTGGGTGCTTAACCTCCTCTTTTTATTGAACTAAATTTAGTTGTTGGAATCCAGTTAGTCTGCTGGTTAAGTATAGATTGCTTGATCGCTAGGTTGCGCGCTTAGAAATTTTGGATGATGATTGATGGTTGTGAGAATTTTGATTAGTATTTTTGTGATTGAGATATTGTTGATTGGGTTACTGTGGCAGGAACCATACATGTTGCTGGTAAACCCACACATGTATTGTTC
>NC_027756.1:41275390-41276323 GCF_000695525.1 Brassica oleracea var. oleracea | reverse complement strand
GGTTTGTCCTAACTCGCAGAAATACGATAAATGCTAAGTTTCCAAAGATAAATTTAAAGATTCGAGGATAACTATCAAGATCGATGAAAAATGGAATATGCCCGAAAAAGATAGACTTGGGCCTGAAGGCGAAGGATGGGCCACCCACCTTGTGCGACTATATAAGGAGAGCAGGAGCAGAAGAAAAACGGGCCAAGAATTGAGACTTAGAGAACTCCGGCTAGCTTAGAGAACTTAGGGCTTAGGTGGTTAGACTAGCACGACAAGGCTTAGGACGTCTTGGCCGCCTCTTGTTCTGTTGTTCCGATAGTTAGCATATCTCAACTCCTCTCGGAGAAATCTTGTATTCATACTATTCAATAAAACACCTCTAAGCAATTATCTATCTTCTTATCGTTCTAAAGTGATTACGCAGAGAATTCGGACCTTCAAGAAAAAACGGGTTCACTCGGTTTTCCTCCATTATTATTTATTATAATCGACGGTGTGAATTTTGGTTCCCACAGTTTGGCGCTAGAGGGAGGGGCGATCGGATTCTCTAACTCAAAAATCACTAAACGATAAAAGACACAGGATGTCCGCTCCAGCAGCTAACGATGTCATTTCTTTCAAGGACTGGGCAACGGCCGATCAGGCCAAACCCCACAGGTCGCCGACAAACGATTACGTCTAACTCCACCTAGAACAGACCATACCGCAAGATAGGACCTAACACCCAGGTCCACTGATCCTACCTAGCTGGGGGGCTAACTGTTGCGGTCAAAATCGGTCACGACGGAATCGATGTCCGAATCTCAGTCAAAACTTCAAAAGCCAAGAAAACGAATAGCCAAAACGGATCGCCCGGCGAGCTCGACCATGACATGAGCCAGCTCGTCTGGCAAGCACGACCGTGGTGCCGGTCGACTCGCCGGCGAGCTCGGCCGCGACACG
>NC_027756.1:41274316-41275383 GCF_000695525.1 Brassica oleracea var. oleracea | reverse complement strand
TGTTGGGGTCAAAATCGGTCACGACGGAATCGATGTCCGAAAGTCCTTAGAAAAACCGAATCTCGGTCAAAACTTCAAAAGCTGAGAAAACGAACAGCCGAAACGGATCGCCCGGCGAGCTCGGCCGCGACACGAGCCAGCTTGCCCGGCGAGCATGACCGTGTTGCTGGTCGGTTCGCCGGCGAGCTCGACCGTGGCACGGATCAGCTCGCCCAGCGAGCGCAGCCAATTTTCCGTGGACCATTCCAAACCCGGTCCCATCCAATAACCATGCATCTTCGTCTGAAGTTTCCGTGACTCAGTCTTCGGGTCCGTAGATACGACACCAATGTTCCGTCTAAAAAACATCGTCGAAACTGAATCCTGCAAAGTGTAGATTTGCGGTGGCATCCGGAGAATTTCTCGGGTACCTAGGCACGTGTCGTGGGATCGAAGCCAATCCTAAGCAGATAAACGCGTTAATAGAGATGGTCTCACCAAATACGAAATGGGAAGTCCAAAGGCTAATCGGAAGAGTCGCGGCCTTGAACTGTTTCATCTCGCGCTCGACGGATAGGTGTCTTCCTTTCTACGACACGCTGAAAGGGAATAAGAAGTTCGAATGGTCGGAGGAATGTGAGAAAGCTTTCCAACAGCTAAAACGTTACCTGGCCACTCCTCCCGTTCTCGCAAGACCAGTGGAGGGAGAACCCTTGTTCCTGTACATCGCAGTCTCCGCAACAGAGGTAAGCGGCATTTTGATTAGAGAGGAACGCGGTGAGCAAAAACCAATCTTCTACATAAGCAAAACGTTACTGGACGCTGAGACCCGGTATCCCCTGATGGAGAAACTAGCATTCGCAGTTGTGACATCGGCAAGGAAACTCCGGCCGTACTTTCAGTCGCATACCATAATAATCCTCACCACCTTCCCCCTGCGAACGATCTTGCACAGTCCGAGTCAATCAAGACGACTCGCAAAATGGGCAATCGAACTAAGCGAGTACGACGTGGAGTACTGCCCAAGAACCTGCGCAAAATCTCAAGTACTAGCGGACTTCTTGGTAGAATTGCCCGAGGGGGATATG
>NC_027756.1:41272677-41273263 GCF_000695525.1 Brassica oleracea var. oleracea | reverse complement strand
TCCAAGTGCCTAAGAATCCCTTTGATCCATACCAACTCGTTGGTAAGATTTAGCATAGCTCTAAACTCAGCTTCAGCACTAGAGCATGATATAACCTTCTGCTTCTTACTCTTCCAAGTAACCATGTTTCCTCCAATGAAAGTGCAGTAGCCTGTTGTAGACCTTTTGTCTGCTCTACCACCAGCCCAATCAGCATCACAATAACCCACAACTTCAGTGCTTTTATTACAGCCCATCCATATTCCAAGCCCTTGAGTTCCATTCAGGTACATGAGAACCCTCTCCACCATGCGCCAGTGAAGCTCTTTTGGGGCTTGCATATGTTGGCTCACTTGATTCACAGTAAAACAAATGTTTGGCCTAGTGATGGTCAAGTATATCAGCTTCCCCACAAGCTTCCTATACAGCTTTGGATCATAGAACAGCTTGCTGTCTTCAATCTCCCCCTCACGTGGAACCTTGTACCCATCCTCCATGGGCATCTTGGCTGTTCTTCCTCCATACGCACCAGCATCCTTCAAGAGATCCAATGCATACTTCCTTTGAGAGATAAACAACCCTTCCTTGGATCTGCACAGCTCAATCC
>NC_027756.1:41271895-41272614 GCF_000695525.1 Brassica oleracea var. oleracea | reverse complement strand
GTTTTGAGATGCGGAATATCCAATAAGCATAGCCTTGGTGCTCTTTGCTTCAAGTTTGTTTCTCATCTCTCCTGGCACCAGTACATAGCACACACACCCATCGTCAAGTGATCTAGAACTGGTCGACTCTTATTGAGTACCTCAAATGGAGACTGATCCTCTAGGATTCTGGTTGGTATCCTGTTGATTAGATAGCAAGCAGCCATCACAGCATCACTCCAAAATCTCTTAGGGACACTCTTGTGGAACATCATTGAACGGGCCACTTCCATGAGGTGTCGGTTCTTCCTTTCAGCAACTCCATTCTGTTGTGGAGTGTAAGGACAGCTAGTCTGATGTAGAATCCCATGTTGACCTAAGTGATCTTTGAATGTGTGGCCTATGTATTCCCCACCATTATCTGACTTGAAAATCTTAATCTTGGCATGATAATGGTTAGTAACATAGCTTTGAAAAATTTTAAATGCATCAAGAACCCTATCTTTTGTTTTAATGAGTGTTAACCAGGTGTATTTGGATTTTTCATCAATGAATGTGACATAATACTTATAATCATCCCTAGATAAACAAGGCGCAGTCCAAACATCAGAGTGAATCAAATCAAAGCAATTCTCATAAATAGTGGATGATCTTTGAAACACTGTCCTACAATGTTTGCCCAAAATACATGCCTCACAATCATTATTTTTAAACATGACACCTGGTAACATAATGCTTAA
>NC_027756.1:41268780-41270828 GCF_000695525.1 Brassica oleracea var. oleracea | reverse complement strand
CCCTCATACTTTTCATACTTCCTTCCTGAGCCTCTGTATGCAGCCTTGTTTGCTTGCATTCCTTCAGCTTGATGAGCCATAGTAAGCTCACCCTTGCCTCCAAACAGGCCAAGTGATCGCTCCTCCTTCTGAAATTGCGCGCATACTTCCTCCATGGATGGTAGGTTAGGCGATCTCAAGATGTGTTTGATAACATCCTTGTAGCAAGGATCCAATGTCATCAACAACCCAAACACTTGATCTTGTTCTCTTCTTTCCAAAAGGCAATATATATGAGGAGGCAACAATAGGATGAGGGTTTCATAAAGTAGCACTATTACAAGAGATAAGGTTTGCTTTAATTCAAACCATCCAATGAGCTTCTTCCTTGTGCATAAAGCTCCTTTTGCTTTATCCAGCTCTTCTCCAGCCTGTCACACGCGCCTCCTCTTCCCTTGCAACGGACTGATGCCTTAGCTAAGGGAATAGGGCTTCTATTCTTCTTCTTCCAAAGTTACCCGGGTAACTAGTATAACTAGTATACTAGTAAGTTACTCGGGTAACTAGTATTACTACGGCCTCTTCATCATACTCAACTCCTCATGTCTTTCTCTTCCTATATATTGATCTCATCTCAACATATGACAAACACGAAACCGGACTCAACCTGGATCCTTCACGTCGACAAATCATCGTCCAAACAAGGATCCGGGATCGGAATCCGACTCACGTCTCCGACCGGCGAAGTCTTGGACAATCATTCCGATTGGAATTCCATGCGTCAAACAACGAGGCCGAATATGAAGCACTCGTCGCAGGATTACGATTAGCCTATGGGCTTAAGATCCGCAACATTCACGCTTACTGTGACTCTCAGTTAGTCGCAAATCAGTACAGCGGAGAATACGAAGCGAGGGACGAAAGAATGGATGCATATCTAAAACTCATCCAAGACCTCTCCCGAAACTTCAACCACTTCGCCCTCACTAGGATTCCTCGCACGGAAAAAACTCAGGTGGATGCCTTGGCCGCACTCGCATCAAGTTGGATTCTGGACTACGACGAGTTATCCCCGTCGAGTTCATCGAACACCCAAGCATCGGACCACCAGTGGTCGCCAATCTGATTCGAGCACAAATCGAAAATGCGGAGGAAGTCAATGACCCACCAGAAGAAAACGTGAATCAGCCGGAATACGGCTGCGACAGCCCATGGCTAGAGCCAATCCGAGCATACATAATCAACGGGACGCTTCCCACCGAGAAATGGGCAGCCCGCAAAATCAAGACCCAGGCCGCGCGATATGTAACGGTAGAAGGAGAAATCTACAAATGGAGATTCTTCGGCCCACTCATGACCTGCGCCGAAGGCGAAAAAGCAAGAAGAGTAATGGAGGAGGTTCATTCCGGATCATGTGGGAACCACTCCAGCGGAAGATCTCTCGCCGTAAAAATAAAACGCCATGGTTATTACTGGCCAACTATGATCAAAGACTGCGAGAAGTACGCACGAAAGTACGAAAAATGCCAAAGGCACGCGCCGACAATCTATCAACCCGCGGAAGTCCTCTCGTCCATCTCCTCTCCGTATCCCTTCCTGCGATGGTCCATGGATATCGTCGGGCCATTACACAACTCGAAGCAGAAACGCTTCCTTCTGGTTCTCACGGATTTCTTCTCAAAGTGGGTAGAGACAGATTCCTACGCAAGTATCAAAGACGTACAGGTCGAGAACTTTGTATGGAAGAACATCATCACCAGACACGGGGTCCCTTACTAAATCGGGACAGACAACGGATCTCAGTTCATCTCTACCCGATTCGAAGCATTCTGCGAGAAGTGGAAGATACGATTGACCAAGTCGACTCCCAGATATCCGCTGTGCAATGGCCAGGTAGAGACCATCAACAAAACCGTCCTCGACGGGTTAAAAAAGCGCTTAGAAGCCAAAAAGGGGTGATGGGTGGAAGAGCTCGAAGGAGTTCTTTGGTCGCATCGTACTACCCCGAGACGGGCCACGGGTGAAACCCCATTCGCCCTTGTTTACGGAACGGAATGTATGATCCCCAT
>NC_027756.1:41267868-41268523 GCF_000695525.1 Brassica oleracea var. oleracea | reverse complement strand
GTCCGACCAGGATCATACCAAATCGCAAACATGCAGGACGTCAAGATCCAAAGAACCTGGAACGCGATGCATCTTAAGAAATACTACCACTGATCGAAAAGTGGATCCAAAGAACTACGAGATGGCTTGATCCCCGAAAAAGGGTACGTAGGCAGCTCGCCCAGAGAGTGCAGCTACCCCCCCATCTTAAAAAGGGGGGGAATGGGTACATATACTCGTATACTCCCACAACTTTCAAAAAGTCGATCTTTTTGAAACTTTTTACAAAAAAAAAAAAACGCGATGCTACAATCGCTAAGCCCACTATCCAACAAACGGCTAGAACGGCGGTCCAGTACTCGCCCAGAACACCTAAATCAGCTATCACGCTAAAACCAACAAACCCACGAATGCTCATAAAAAAAGCATCCTTGGTAAAAAGCCTGCAAGAAAAACGCGGCCCAAAACAAAAAAGATTAACTTCTGGCACTGTGACACGTCACAACACGCTTGAAGTTACGGTCTTTCCAACACTTATGGAAACAACAGTATTGTTTCCAAAATCAACATACCTCTAACGGTAAAATGCCTTTAAAATGGCATCACTTCTTTGTTGCTGATCACAACAAACGAACCTTAACGTCCTAAATAGACACTAGCCGCCCTCGAAAGGATA
>NC_027756.1:41235273-41267663 GCF_000695525.1 Brassica oleracea var. oleracea | reverse complement strand
TCCGAAAGTAAACCTAGGTCTTGCCCTAAACCCAGTCTTGCTGGATCCTTACATCTCAAAGGCTTATCGACATCCCGATATGAGATCCCAAAACTTGTGTCTTCACTTAAGTCCATACGTTTTCACGAGTCCTCGCACAAAGTAAAAGCTGTGCGCTCAACAGACTATGGATACGGTGATCGTCCGGGGGCAAGGAACGAGACAACAACTCACTCCTTCGCCCTCTAACTTCAAAAAACCCGGAGTTCTCTCGATCCGAAAAGATTTTATAGATTGAGCCAAACATTATACAAAAAGCCCAAACAAGGGCAGGGATTCAAAGCCACCAACGGCCAGTCCCGAAACATGCAAACTGTGGCTTCACAAGCAAGCCGAAACAGAAAATAAAAAAAATCCCCTAAAGGATCATTACCCTAAGCACTCCTCGGAGCACTACCTTCATCCTCAACCTCACAGCCATTGCCTCCCTCGGCCGCTTCGTCGTTTCCTCTCCCGCTCGCAACATCTCCACCTTCTCCAGCCACGGAGCCATGCCCCTCGGTCTCTCCCGAACACGGCGTGAGGGTGCACTCGAACTGCAGCTGAGAAAGGATCGAGTCGAAGTCCCCATCGGAAGCCTTCAATTCCTCCTTGCGAGACAACAGCCTGTTTTCTTCGGAGTCCAGAGTCGGAACCATGTCGCCTTTAAGCAAGTGGATCTCGTTCAGGCTTCCCTCGACGCTCGCCAGAGCCAGGTCCTTCTCATGGACCGCCATGAGGGAATCAAACAGAACAGCCATCCCCGTCAGGCGAACGTGAAAATCATCCCTCGAAACAACAGTCCTCGACTCTTCTCGGTTCTGAATTTCACGCTGGAGACGACGGACTTCGGAAGCCTTGCTCTCCTTCTCCTTCTTCAGCTTGAATAATTCAGTCGCCGACTTTCCGAGGTCCCGCTCGAGATCGCTGACCCGAACCTCCAGCTGAAAGAACTCAGCAGCACGAGCAGCTTCAGTAGATTTCAACGCGGCCTCAGCTTGTTTCAGCGCCTCTCGCGATTCAGCTAGGCCCCTTGTCAAACGCTCTATCTCTGATCCGCAGTCGCTGAGCATCCCGTCAATCAGGGATACAAACTATACATGAAATAAGGGTCAGGATAATCGTAGAACAAGGTGGCTCATGCTGAAAATAGTCAAAACAAACCTTGGCACGATGTTGCGACAAAGGTCACGAGGGCTCCCCTTCCGCGCCAGCGGTACATCTCCTCTTCTTGACGTTCTCGGTTGCAGCGCCAGACCTCTTGCGACTTTTGGTCAAAGGAGCAGCACTGAACGCGGGAAGCCCTAGGACGATCTCCTTCCTATCCAAAGGCGGAGGCATCAACTCCGTCGCCTTCTCCTCCTTAGGAGCTGGGACTGGGGTGGTCAAAGAGCCCGAGGGTTGAGCCGAGACCTCCGGAACTTGAACAGGAACCATGGCTGATTCTGCGAGGAGCGTGGCATCACCAGGGGACTTGTTTCCTCCAGCTTAGGTCGACATCGCAGGCGAAGAAAGGATAGCTGGCACCTCAGGCTGAATCCGAATCCCTTCCTTCTCGGCACTGCATCTGGACAGTCTCTCTTTGAAAGAAAGAAACCCGGCAATGAAGCTTGGAGTAGCTTCGTGCATGGCCGGAGTCGGAAGTGCCGAGTTGGCCTCACCCATCTCGACGTCGGAGCTTTTCTTTTCACTTGGGGAGAAAGACATTCTTGATAGGTAGTTTGAAGAAAAGAGAATGTGAGGGAAAGAGATGTGTGAAGAATGAGGAAATCGACCGACAATACCTACTTTCCATCGCTCGACACTAACGTCGATGCTACCAGAGACGGAGATTACTCAAGTGGCAGTTGGGCAGATAATCGCTATCACGAGAGCTACGCAGTAGAGACAGCATACCGTTGTTGTGGTCAAAAATGGTTATTTCGAAATCAACGCCTATGATTATTTCTTATTCACGGATTTTTCACCAAACATTCACTGAAAGAAAGATCGGAAGTGAACGAACGAGCGAATCCCGCACAAAAACCATTCGCCGGCGAGCTTAACCGTCATGCGGGTCAGCTCGCCAGCGAGCTCAACCATCACGCCGGTCAGCTCGCCGGCGAGCTCAGCCATCGCGCCGGTCATCTTTCAATGGTCATGAAAAAACAATATAATTTGTAATTTTAGTTCTTTTCATTTTGTTTCAAAAATTGCTTAAACTTAAAAAATGTAGTTACGGGTTTAAATCAAAATTTAAAATGGAACTTTAAATTAAAAAAAAAAATTAAATGATTGAAATTTGAGTTTAACTCAAAACTATAAACGTAAACTTTAAATTTAAACCTTAAACTTTAAATAATAATAAAAATATTGGATTTTATGTTCAAAGATAAACTTTAAATTTTTATAAATTTATAACTCTATAGTTTATGATTTGAGGTTTATATTTAAGAAAAGATTAAAGTTAGAGTCTTGTAAGTCAGAATTGTATAAGTGATTGTAAGAGAACATATATCTCAAGATCAAGTTAAAGTCTCAACTTGAAGTTTAAGAAACTATACACATTCAGTTGATTTATATTCACTTGATATTGATAAGATGATCTTCGATATAACTTCTTAAAGTACTTGAATTCAGTTTTCCGATTTTAGGGTATGTTTGAGGTATTGCTGATTTATACAAACGATCCGGCTGAGTTATCTAAACGATACGGCTGAGTTATCTAAACATTTTTTTATTTTATGGTATGTTGAGGTATGGCTGAGTTATGTAAACGACACGGCTGAGATATATAAACGACACAGCTGAGTAGTGTAAACATAGCATAAATCAAACACACAATAAATGGGTGAGTTATGTTTTTTACATAGAAAACCAAAAATACAGGTTTTCTGCACCATTCCGGTATTCTTCCATGTATCCAAGCTTCAATGAACTCCTTTGTGTCGTCTCTGCTGAATCTGTCACTTCTTTTCATCTCCTTCATTTTCTTTTTGTTCAATTTTCTCTCACGCAAATCTGAAAAAAAAAATAGATTAGCCAAATATGGGTATGAAATCACAAACAAACTTAATTAAATACATCTCACAATTGTTGATATGGGTGTCTTTTGGAATGTATTTGTCTTTTTTCTTTGGAATGTACACTTCTTATAGCTAGGATTTCGAAGATTAGCGGAAAGTAACTCAGCCACAACTGCATATATAAACGAAATTGCATATATAAACCAGCCGTAAAAGAAAAGTAACTCAGCCACAACATAAATTAAAACTCAGCCACAAACTCGAAAAATGCAGCAGAGAAGATGATTTCGGGCGATTACAGCAAAAAATATCGGGGAAGACGATATCGGAGAAGACAAGACAGAGAGTTAGTTCGAGGAAGACGGAGTAAACACAATGTCGATGACGATTTCAGGGAAGAGGCGGTTAGGGTTCCTTTAGTTCTTCGACGAAGTTGTACTGTGTTGTTGTGTTTTTTTTTCAACGTTATGTAGTTAAAGAGATGGTTGATTGTTCTCTATTACTGATGTAGATACTTAATTAGTGATGTGGATTTAATGTTTAAAATAATTTCAATTAAAAAAACTAACCAAAGGCTCTTATTGTCATTTACTAGGGGTATCCAAACACTCTAATAATTTTTAAAAGATGTATAACATTCTAGTAATAAACCAACTTTTCTTATACATTCTAGTAATTTTTAAGAAAGTAGCTATGATTTTGACATAATTCACTGTCAGACTTTTGTGTTTTTTTCTATTCGGTTATACCCTTTCAAGTAACAGGTTACCGGTTCCATATTATAAAGTAAAAGAAGTGGCGTTTTTGTGTGGCATCGTAACAATCACATAACATACGGATCGTGTTGTGCAGATGTATTCAACACATATGATGTAAGGGTATGAATCAAGAGGAGTAAATAACAGTTGTAAATGTGCCAGAAACTATGGTAATCTAACGGCGAACTAAAGATGATGACAAGTATATTCTATACCGATTGTATGAGTTTTCATACTACGTATCGTATGTAAAGTAGTAATATTATATATGTAGTTCCAAGTTAAATATGGTCTTCATAATATCGCTACAGTTAAAAAAGTACATGTTGCAAGGAAAGTACGTAATGCTCTACCCAAAAGCAAGCCAAATATTCCAGAAATAAACTTATCAACCACACAGAAATAAACTAAAGGCCAAATAGTATGGAAATGTAAACCCTTAGTAAACCACACAGAGGAATATAAAAGATAACCCAAGTTTCATGGAATGTGGGCATGCTTGACCCAAGCACAATCACCATCGGCCATAAACTAAACTCTATCATCTAATCACTAAACCATTCATGGAATATAAACCCTTATCCAAATATAAAAATATGAAAATATGAAATACTAGTACTAAGTGCTAAGCTACATTAAATGGTAGTGAACTATACGTAGTGGAATAGTATTAAGAAGAATGTACAGTTCCATTCTACGTGCAATATGTAGAATAGAAAGATGGTGACAGTAGTTGAATTCGAAAGAGCATCTCCCTAAATGTTGCAACATTTAAAGCGTCTATGATTCAGTGGAAGTAGGTAATGATTTTCCAATGGCAAACCCAATATTCCAGAAATGAACTTCGCTCCAATCATCACTAAACCCAACACGGACATATAAACCCTAACTCAAGTATCAAAATACGTATATATTGAATACAAGTATGAATTCACAAGCTAATGAATGTGATATTAAACATTCCAATTTATAGCAGAAATGGAAAAAGATGAATTTCCATTTCACATGATCCAAATAGCATAGAAACTGGTAATGAGTACTCTAACAGAATAGCCATGTTATGTAGAAGCTCATGTGTGCGGATGGGTGGATCGATAACATATTCGATGGAATAAATGAAAATAGTGGGTAACAACTATTCCATAAAGAGTAGGAAGAAGCCACGTAAAGAGGTGGAGTAACCAAAAATATTTTTGTTGTGCCAAGTTAAACAAGTGGTGCAAATTCCAACATGTATCAATAAATGGTGTATTCCATTTAATTATCAGTGTAAGTCCATCTTAAAACACCCAAAAAGAAGGACAGTGAACGAAGCCTAAACACTAAACCCAATGTCCAGCCTAATCTTCGATAAACTAAACATTGTCCACTAATCACACAAACTGGAACGGAATGGTAAACCCTTATCCAATGTCAATCCAATCGTACATAAGCTAAATCATATCAACTAATCACTAAACCATACACGAAAATATAACCCCTAATCCAATGTCAACCCCAATTTTCCATAAACTAAACCCAAGCTACTAATCAGTAAACCCTACTTGGAAATATAAACCCTAATCCAATGGCAACCCCAGTCTTTCATAAACTAAACTCAAATTTCAAAATGCCAGTAAGATGCATTTCCATTCTACATGAGCATATAGAACATAAAATGTGATAAACGATATAACACAGTACATATTTTTCAAATTTTGAAGTGTATATAATTGCAGGGAAGGAAGTAATGCTTACACCAAATTTAGATTGATTGTAGAGAAAGAAATGAAGATTAACGACATTAAAGAAAAGAGGTGGAAGAGACAACATCATATGAATATCAGTCCCATTCAATATCACATTGTATTTTGTTTTATTTGATGTCATAATAAATTATATTCCATTTACGTTCAATATATTATTTTTCTTTACAAAATCATATGCACACTAATATAAAACACATATATACACCAATATAACAAACAAGATTGAACAACGAACAAGATTGAATCCTCTAATGCATTTTTGATCACCTCAATTCAACGAAGGTTGAAATAGTTATTAGTCCTTCGTTCCAGTTGGTTCAAAACATATCTCAAACAATCTATTAGGAAGGAAAATCGTCCATGTCAAACCAGAAGAACAAAATAAGAGGGAAACATGGTTGTGACAGAGTAATTCATTCTATTTTATATATAAAAGAACTTTTTATGTTTCAAACAGTATGATTGTTGATAAAAATGATAGTATATATGTTACAGATCATTCAATTCCATCTCAAGTAGAATAGTTTGTCAATCAATTCCATCTCAATTACAATAGTTTGAACATATAGTTTTTATATTCCACCTCAAATAAAATAGGCATATAGGGATCTCATGCATATAACTTGTATTACAGATGTTATTCCATACAACAAACTATATTACTATACTATTTACTATGTATCTTCCCTAAAATGCAAAATTAAGTACAGTCGGGAAAACCAAAACCCTAAATCAATTGGCGAACTTCTACACAAAAATCAGATCGAACATGCAATGGTAACGAGGTAGCAGATTTACCAATTATAATACCCTAATTACGACAATATATCAAATAGAAAAGAAAAATAACAACATATGAAGAGATTTAAAAGTAAACACCCGAAAACTTACTGTAGTTCCAAAGATTTGTGAAGAATTAACTTGGTGAAATTGGAGAAGAAGGGTCTGTTACTAACCGCTGCTGCAACCTTAACGCCGTACGATGTCGGAGGATGGCACAAGCAGAGAAAAGTACATGATTGGAATGGGAGTATGAAGGAGATGGCAAAGCTTTCAAAATCAGGCGAAGCAAGGAAAGTAAAAAAGGGAAGATGTGAAATAGGATACGCCACGATTTACTTTTGTGTGGTTAATAATTAATATTTATAATTTTTTTTGGCAGGTTGTGCCGGTTGAAGGAAAGGGTATTACAGTATATATATATAACACCGTGTATAGAACTGTTAGGGGAAATAACTAGAATGTGAATTACGGTTTTTTTCATAGTTATATGCTCCAATTTCCCTTAATCAAAGTACTTCTCCATATTCTTTTTTTTTTGTAATTGAGGCTTTCATTAATAAAACTAAGAAATAAAAAGTTTACAAGCCATGGGTGTAGAACCTAAAATCTACACTAAGTATTTGATAGTGATCGGGAGTTTGATCTAGGGAAGACAAAAGATGTAGGCAACAATATCTTTAGAACACAACGATGTTAACAGTTTCCAGTAGGTAAAATGAACTTTATTGATGAATAAGATCGAATACAATAAGTTGAACTAGATCAAATTACACAGATGAGATCGGTAAAGAAAAGGATCTAAGATTGGGAGAAACAAGGTCGATGTATGTGTGTAGCTCTCTCTAGGGTTTTCAACGTGTCCTTCTTCTTGTCCCTTCTTCTTCATTTATAGTGTGTGGACCTCGCGATCTTCGTAACTGCTCCACGATCTACGGGGCTTGTTCCGCGATCTCCAAGACTTTGATAACTTCGTCTTGAGTTCGCATGTTCGTTATGGGCTTCAGTTTCTTACGGCCCGTATCTTTGATTACGGCCCATCAATATATTGACCAAAATTGGGTCCAGCAATGGGCTTAAAAGTTACAGGGCTCTGCCCAATCTTAAAACTTATAGTTAGAACCCAAGTGAACCCAGAAATTAGTTTAGTGGCCCATGAAGCAACTGAAGGGACCAGTTTGAGAAACACGATCAAAGCATTGTCTGCGACGGAAGTGAGGGGTGCAGAGATGCAGTAACGACAGCAGGAGAGGTTGGCTATGGGGATTGGAACCAGAGTTGAATCATAGCAGAAGAGAGGGATGGATTTGTTTCTCTGAAACTCTGGATTTTGTTCCTAAGCTGTCTATCAAGCACCACAAATATAGAGTCGACCGATCAGAAGTTGTTTTGTGAAGCCTGGAGTTCCTTTCATTCCAAGTCCAGTAGATAGTTGATTTCCACGCCAAGAGGGTTAAAAAAGTGCTATGCTGGCGGGATTTTGATCGTGGAAGTGCAATCATCTGCAGGACAGTGCCGTCCCAATCACGACAGGGCGTTAAGCCACACTTTGTTGCAACGAGGCTCCAGAGATCAAAATTGTAACACATTCATGGAAAAGATGGTTTAGAGATTCTGATTGAAGATTGCACAGGAGACATAGAGGAGAAACATGAATTCCCCAGCCGATAAGCCTATCACGAGTGGGGCATCTGTTGTTGATTACTAGCCAAGCGAGGAAAGAGTATCTAGGGATTTCATAAGAAGACCAGATTGACTTTGACCAATTGACTTCAGCTATCTCTCCACGAAGGTAAGTGTAGACATCTCATGTACTGTACTTACTGAAAGTCTTGCCTGCCAACTCCCAGTCATAATAGTCTTGTTCCTGATTAAGTGTAAATGTTGTTAGGTATATGAGAAGCTGTCGTTGTTGTTCTGTTCTCGCTGAAGGGAGCTACCACATTCCATTCCGAGAGAGTGAAGCAACCGTAGCTACTGCAGGGATGCCAAGCCTGGAGGAAGAGTTGTTGAGGAAGGTTGTTAGACTACCGAATGGAGTCCAATTATCAGTCCATAACCTTGCTGATGTGCCATTCTGCAATCTCAGTTTGATCAGCGGATATACAATAGTCTTAAGCTTCAGCAGTTTGTTCGCAAGCCAAGAGAAAGAGGTACTAGGTTTTGTAGTCCAGTAATTGTGAATTGATCCTTCTAAAACCACTTCTTTAAACCAGGCAACCCAGCCTGAACCTGCACGGAAGAACAACATCCAGATGAGTTTAAGACAACAGGCAGTGTTCCAAGTGTTTAGATCTTTGATCCCTAAGCCTCCTTGACTTTTAGTAAGTGTCACCGTGTCCCAAGCTACTCTCTTTGAGTTATGACTCTCAATATCTCCTTTCCACAAGAATACACTGCAAAGAGAATTGATTCTCTTGATACATGCTTTTGGCAGGATGAAGGCCGAGCACCAGAAGGTTGTTATCCCCGAGATGACCGTCTTGATCAGAAGTAGTCTTCCTGAGAAGGAAAGAGACTTAACTGACCATGAAGAGAGTCTTTTCTTTATCTAATGGATTAACGGCTCAAAGTTGGTGAGATTGAGCTTTCTTGAGTTTAAGGGGACTCCTAAGTATTGCACAGGTAAAGTATCACAAGTCATACCCGTTGAAGCTTGAATTGTATCTATTTCTTGTGCACTCATACCTGGCGCATAAAAACTTATCTTCTGGTAGCTCACCGCTATTCCCGGCCGCTTCTCAACCTCATGGAGGACCTGTAGCACCGTCTGAACAGACTCCAAGGATCTATCAATAAATATCAATAAGTCAACAGCAAAAGAGAGGTGTGTAAGCTTCATTTTCTCGCAATTTTTGTGATACTTTACCCTTCCTTGTGATGCTGCTTCGTTTAGCATGAATGAGAGGCAGTTCATTCCAATCACAAACAAGTATGGCGATAAGGGGTCACCTTGTCTAAGACCCCTTTTGCCTTTGAATTATCCAGTTACTGTACCATTATAGCCAATCATAAAGCTAGTTTTACACACGCATGCTTTGAGCAGAGAGAGGAAGTGACGAGGCAGGTTCAATCCTTCAAGGCAGGAGAAGAGGAACTCCCAAGACAATGTATCAAAAGTTTTGGCAATGTCCACCTTGATGGCAATCTTCTTGGGGCTTTTGTTCTTATGATAGCCATGTATGAGTTCACTTGCTAAGATAGTATTCTCTACTAGGAGACGGTCTTTAACAAAAGATGTTTGACATGGCAGGATTAGGTGCTGAAGGATCGGTTTTAGCCTTGCAACCAGCAGACGAGATATGACTTTGTAGACTGTGTCGAGACACGAGATGGGGCGAAAGTCGGAGATTCTAGAGGCGCCTGGGAACTTTGGGACAAGGGATAGAATAGTCGAGTTTGCAGTTGCAGGGAGAAAAGCAGAGGTCAAGAATTGTTTTCCGCAGATAATCGCTTCTTCGCCAACAGTCTCCCACGCACCCTTGAAGAAACCAGAGGTCAACCCATCAGACCATGGGGCTTTATTCGGGTTTAGCTTGAAGAACCCAGCATGGCTTGAGCTTGTTGAGGCGCACACTGGTAGTTTAGAAGAGCTGCAAACCAGGTGACGAAGGAATACTTGGTGGGGAGTACCATTGAGGACCCAGAACAGATTTGAAATGTTCCATGGCTAGCAAACTCATCTGCAAAGGGTCAGTTATCAAGATATTTGAGCTGGAGAGGAAGGACCTAATGGCATTGTAGGACCGCAGGAATACTACGGTGGCAGATCACACAATTTGGCTCAAAGCCATACTCACTTTGTTCAACTCCTGATTGTTGAGAAAGTCCAAAAGTAAATTCCATGTATGTAGAACGTCTACTTTTGTCAATAATAAAACTTCTATAATCCTAGCGAGGAGGTTTCTTACAGGCCTATATGACCAAATAAAAAAACGAAATAATCATAGAAGAGAACAAAAAGAACCATTCAAAACGGTTCTTCGTTACAAATTTACTTCCACCTCTGTATTCTCAAAAGGCTATGTACTCACACAGTCATACCATAGAAATCGATCTGCATTTGAGCAGTAGGAAGCAGCCTCTGCGACAAAAGAAGAAGAAGAGACAGAGGCAGGAATCGAGGGTTATCGATTTAGCGTCCACCGAGTTCTTGAACTCTCTTTGAGAGCTGCCACTTCAGCCCAGAAAGTCTTGGACACTACTGAAGACAAAGTGATCAAAAGAAGAAGAGACAGATGAGAAGCCATGTATGGATTCTGAGTTCTGAGACACATTGAAGAAAAAGAAGAAGAAGACAAAGTTTGGAGCGAAAAAGGAACCGTTGGATTAGAGGAGCAAGGTGTGAGATAGATCTAGTGAGCGTTGTTGTTCTGACACTGAAGAACTTATATATTGATGATTTAGATATTAATATATGGTACATGTAATGTAATCATGTGTGTGATGGTCCATCCGACATATTCGTGGAGACAAGTACTGTACAGTGAGGTGTGGTTGGCCCTATCAACATCCACGATATAGTTAGATGTAAGATGAGGCTTCTTTCTAGATTCCAAAGCTGAAACAACTCGTGACTTGGATTATTACTTCCACATATTAACAAACACAGTTTAAAAAGTTATACGTTTAGTTGTCATCGAAACATGACATACCAAATTGAACACACATTGTCATTAACCTAAAATTAAAGTATTGGTTGTTGACATAGAAAAACACTTTAAAAAAAAGTCTTTTACAAGTGATTAGAGCCTTACAGTGAATCAATATTGATTGATGTATCAGGCGTGCGTGAAAAGCTTCATGATTGGCCAATGAAAATGGTTACCGTCCTTAGAGCATGATGATTGCCGGAGGATTCTTAGGGCGAGATTCTTACCGGAATATAAGAACTCATCTCTTAATTTTTAACTAAAAAAACTAACAACCGATTCTTAAATAAGAGTTTTAAGAGCCGGTTCTTAACTTTTTTAGTTAAAAATTAAGAGACAGATTCTTATATTCCGCTAAAAACCCCCAATAATCATGTTCTTACATATTGCAAAAATACTACCAGATTAAAATAGTTAAATGTATTAAAGAAGGGAGAATCTCATAAATACTACAAAGCACAGGAGAGTTTCATAAAACATCTCCTCTATATTAATTGAGAAACATTTGAAAAGATGTAGCCTCAATTTTGTAATAATTAAAAAAGACATCTTGTTTATGTGTCAATCAATTAGATAATTAATTTGTCATACGTGTCAGCCTCACATTGAAATTGAAAAACATGTTGGTCCAATTCGACTTTTATATCTCACTAGAAACATTTAATACCAACTATGATATCATATAATATTAACTAAAGCAAAATGGCTATTTATTATATATTATTTCCTTAAATAAAACCTACGAAATTAACTAATGTGATTATGATATATATAGTAATTAATGATTTTAAATAATGAAGATTTGCTAATAATCTCTATGCTTTCTATCATTTTTTTTAATTCTTTACTATTAAAATAAATTACACAATTACAATAATCATATATTAAAAATTTAGATTTTTTTGTATATGTTGTATTTTGAAATTTTCAAAACGACTATAAATTACTAAAACTGTTAAAAGTCTCACATAAACTTTGTGATCAATGTTTAAATTTTTTTCTATAATAAGATACAATGATAGTAAAATCATATAAATAAATAATTTTATTTTAATACGTGTTTATGTTATCGTTTAAATTTAATTATATATCATATACGATAGCTAAGATTGATTGTTTTGATTTTTTTATTCTAAAATGATTGCAAATAAACAAGAGCGGTCATTTTATTTATATGTGCAAGCCAATTTATTACATAATAGTAACTGATTTCTTAGTTATTTAATATATAATTATTATTTTATTATTTCATAATATGCAGAAAAGTATAAAATAAGTATTTATTCTGCACAAGGCGCAGATCTTAACCTAAGTATGTATTTCTTTAATAATTTTGAATCTTGAACATTTTCTAAATCTCAGGCCAAAAGAAAAGAAAGAAATGAGGATAAACTCAAAAAACAATATTTATATCGAGCAATAACTAAAATGACACAAAAGGAGAAAAATATCGAAGATAGATAGGATTGGCACGTGAGCGTAAACTTCTCATAACCATAATTAACTTTTAAATTGCTAAATCATGATCAAGCTTACATAGTTTCATTGTAAGCAAATAGTAGGCATGAGATTCTTTGGCCTAAACGTAAAGTTTTTATGCGATAAATAAATTTTTGACCTAAAATATTTTTTAAAATGGAATCAGTTCATTAGTAAACAAATTATGTAATTAACAAAAAAGGTTTTGAAAAATTGTTTATGAGCCAAATATATTAATTCGATCAATAATATAATTTTTTTCTATACGATATTTCTTAAATAATTTCCATATAAATTTACTCTGCGCAAGGCGCATGTCTTATCGTAGTTAAAGTGAATAATGTTACAACAACAAATATTAAAATTTTCAAAATAAAAAGAGGCTATTTTGGTTATTTTCTTTTTGAGGGCTATTTTTATGACAAAATTTTAAAAGGAGCTATTGAGAGAATTAACCATATAAAAATTATATTTATAAAAGTTTCAAAATTATAGAAAATATTTTTAGTTTAAAAAAATATAATATAAATTAATATATAATAGATATATTTTAGTATTTCTATTATTTCAATTTACAATTTTTATTTTTCTATTTATAATGTTTAAAAAAACAAAAACAAAACGTTACCCTCCCGCAACTGTCCACAACAGCTGAAACCAGCTTTTGAATTTAAGAGGTCTAGACCGGTTCAAAGAAGTTTAGAGCGGTTTGAGTGATTGTTGCAAAACACCAACAACCGTAATCAACCGCAAAAGCTGCGTTTACAGGTAGTAGCGGAGAAACCAGTCATGCCTTAAGAAAATGTTTTTACCTAAAATCCTAGCAGATTTTATGTGTTTTTGGGTAATTAATTCTGGAAGGAAATAATATAGCACAAATATATTAAAAAGTATAATATTAAAATTTTATATAAAACAAAATAAACAATTATTTACTTTGTGTACGGTTTTATGCACATTTTTGTGGTAATAACAAAAACACAAAACTGAAATATAATATATTAAATAAAATAATATTTTTAAAATATAGTATTAAGTCATTTAACTTAGTCATATATCAACATTTCGAAAATACAAATTATCACAAAAATATTCTGATAAAAATTAGTAGTAATTTATATAAAACTAATGTTTGAAATTAACATTTTTTTACTATGCTATTATATTTTCAAATAAACAAACTAACAAAGAAATTGTTCATGACGCAAAGACTCATATCCATTGCAAATATACGATATTTATAGACTCGTATTAATCCGCGTCCCCAAATTATTTTGCCTTTGATCACTTTCTTGTTTCAATAAATTATATTTCTCTAATAATTTAAATATCTGCTGACGCAAAGACTCATATCCATTGCAAATATTAGTTTCATGATCCAACATTTTATCCCGATAGAGATTACACTAAATAAATATGACTTTTTTTTAACATTAACGAAATAATCTGATTTTGCTCACTGTTGCATATTTTCACTAAAATGCAATTATGCAAGCCATTCCCAACACAACCTCATGAGTAAATGCAATTATGCAAGCCATTTATTTATTTATTTTTTGCTAAAAAGTTACATTAATTTTTGTTTAGTTGTATGAAGATGCTTGTTAGACACATAGTCGACTACTAGAGGAGAAGATTATGTTGCCGCTCCTGAAATACTTTTCATAAGAAGTTTGTCCATAAGCATAGCTCATCGTTGTGACACATTTTGTTGGAACTACACTAAAAATTGTCAGTACACGGTTATCTGGATATTGGGTAGTTCAGAACTTATTGAAGGCTGAAGAAGAGAAAGAGGTACTGGAGCCCAGTATAACTAAGCTTCAAGCCTTTGCTTGGACGATAAAAGCGCCTCAGAAAATATGTCATCTTATATGGCAATTGATAACAGGTCATGTGACAGTAACGAGAAATTTGATACGGCGTAATACAAGATGCGATAACTTATTGTTGGTCGAATAAATACATGCTTCTTCTTTTGTTTTTAAACAACTGTGAGCAATCAATCCTTAACATTATTCCGAATGATCCTTCTTCATTCATTAATCAAAGTACTTCTCCATATTCTCAAACCAAGACATTATATAACTCAAGCTACGGCGGCAGATCATACAATTTGGCTCAAAGCCACACTCACTTTGTTCAACTCCTGATTGTTGAGAAAGTCCAAAAGTAAAGTCCATGTATTTAGAACGTCTACTTTTGTCAATAATAAAACTTTTATAATCCTAGCGAGGAGGCTTCTTACAGGCCTATATGACCAAATAAAAAAACGAAATAATCATAGAAGAGAACAAAAAGAACCATTCAAAACGGTTCTTCGTTACAAACTTACTTCCACCTCTACATTTGAGCAGTAGGAAGCAGCCTCTGCGACAAAAGAAGAAGAAGAGACAGAGGCAGGAATCGAGGGTTATCGATTTAGCGTCCACCGAGGTCTGGAACTCTCTTTGAGAGCTGCCACGTCAGCCCAGAAAGTCTTGGACACTACTGAAGACAAAGTGATCAAAAGAAGAAGAGACAGATGAGAAGCCATGTATGGATTCTGAGTTCTGAGACACATTGAAGAAAAAGAAGAAGAAGACAAAGTTTGGAGCGAAAAAGGAACCGTTGGATTAGAGGAGCAAGGTGTGAGATAGATCTAGTGAGCGTTGTTGTTCTGACACTGAAGAACTTATATATTGATGATTTAGATATTAATATATGGTACATGTAATGTAATCATGTGTGTGATGGTCCATCCGACACATTCGTGGAGACAAGTACTGTACAGTGAGGTGTTGTTGGCCCTATCAACATCCACCATATAGTCAGATGTAAGAGGAGGCTTCTTTCTAGATTCCAAAGCTGAAACAACTCGTGACTTGGGATTATTACTTTTACGTTTAGTTGTCATCGAAACATGACATACCAAATTGAACACATTCAATAACCTAAGATTAAAGTATTGGTTGTTGACATAGAAAAACACTTTAAAGAAAAAGTCTTTTACAAGTGATTAGAGCCTTACAGGGAATCAAGTTGGTGCGATAATATGCAGCTGTTGCAAGCAAAGGCTCCAAATCATTTGCCTCTAACTAACACTTATAAATCGACGAAAATGTTCAAATATGATTGAATGGATCCACTCATTGGCTTTAGCCAGGTGTCTAAATTCCTACACCTTTAAAACATGCTGATGGGGTGGAGACCAAGACAATGCAGAGAGAAGTAAAGCAAACGGTACTAACAATAATCTATTAGAACCATCCGAATTTGGTTTCGTCCTCACTGTTTCTCCGTGTGTTATTCTCCTCAAGAATTGTCTCACCTTCTTTGTTAATCTTGAACACAAAGAACAAAGATTTTCCTCTAATCGGCACAGCTTAAGAGATTTGAGTTGATAGAAAGATGCATAAACGAAGCAGAATCAAGTGCCAAGAAAAAGAAGAAAACAAGAGCAGCAGTACCTTCTTCTCTACACCTAGCAAAGAGAAGGAAGATGATGTCATGGGCAGAGGCTTTTTGTGAGATTTGAGGGGCAGTGATATTCAGTATGATGTTATCTTAAATTGCCAGAAAAAAAAGGAGGGAGAGAGTAAACATTTCCACTTTAGTAAAAACCAAAAATCAATTCGGAGAAACAGAAGAGATGGTCAAAACAAATAAATAGATGAGAAAGAAAAACAATACTTGAGAACAATTAAAGAAGCAAAAGTTCAGAGAGTGACAGAAACAGAATGCAAAACCTTCTTGTGGGCTTTAACAGGTTCAACAGGCATGACAATATTAGACCGTTCAATGTAGCCCCAAATCTCCCCTCCTTGGAGTCTCTCCCATGAAATCTCCGCCCACCAAATATGATGAAGATATCCCTCCAATGAAATCTTGTCCCAGAAAAGCACAATCTTCCCACCGGAGCTGCACATTCTGGCACCTGGACGTAAACGTTCGAACCTGAACTTTTTCCAACATTTGGGTATCTTAAACGGGGGTCGACCATCCATGATCCACTTTTCTTCCCAACGATCAATAATCTGATCACCATAGTGGACAAGTCTGGAAAGAAAGAGATTCTGGTAGAGAGATCTATAAGTAAAACCCCTGACCACCTCTACATTCATCACCCTCTCTGTTTCACGCAAATCCAACTCACCCGGCTCGCACCACAATATAACTCCGTTTTTGCTCAGACAAAAGAGCAAGTTATCAACCATACACCAATCCCTTCGGTATCCTGCCAGTTGTCCGCGATTTCCTGTTCCCCATTTACCTTCCCTGGGCGAGTAGTAAAACGTTCTCTCCTTTTCGTCCAACGCATAAACCTTTTGATCCCTCACCATACTGCTGTGGATATGCTTCTTCCTTTTCGGCATAGGCGGCAAAGGATTCCAAGTCTGAATCTCCGGGTCGAATACCTCTCCATAGTTATCATCTACATCACAGCCTCCAAACACGTAAATCTTCCCGTCTACAACACCAGCAGCCCCGTAAGCTCGACCCGCTCCCATGGAAGGGACAGGGTGCCACACGTGAGTCCGACAATCCAAGCTCCAGACATCCGAGCTGCGCTGCTCTCCCTTTATCAACCCACCCATTACATATATGCTACAATCCAGCACCACCACGGAGGATGCTTCCAGAGGCTGGGACGGGAGCGAAGGGATCTGAATCAGATCAGACGCGTCTAGGGTTTTTCTACGGCGGAGGATATACCATCGCACGCTTGGAACAGGAGTAGGGATTCGTAAGCATACATAGACGTATGTTTCGGTGCGACCAATCAGCGATCGGATCTTGTATAGATCGGGCGACGCCACTAGAGAGTGATAGCGTTTGGAGACCATAGATAAGGCCGCGAGGTCTGGTCTCGAGACTCTAGCAAGGCAGTTCATAACCAAATCATCTGGCAAACACGATAACCGAAACGCTTCTCTCTTGGTCTTCTTCGCACGGGGCTGCTCTTCGTAATTGGACATCCAATTCTCTTCTTTTTTTTTTCTTTGAGAAAGACAAGTCAAAAATATAATGTTTTTATTTATAAGCACTCAGAGCATCATTATCCCAAAACCCTTTAAAGGTCTCTTAATTAATTTTTAATAGTTTTTAAAGTGTAAAAGTGAGTTAAGAGACTTAGAAATAGATTTGAACATTTAAGTGGTTTATTGCAAGTCTCTTAGTTATGGGTTCTTAAAAAAAATTATAAAACACTTTCATTACAACAAACTTTACCACAATGCACAATCAAAAAACTTCAAATTGATCAATGATATTGAACTAACTAGTAGCTCTTGGTTTCTATGTGGAAAAGGAACTGAAAGAATGAGCTTATTCATATACCTTATCTCATGATAGTTCTGATCCGGGCATTTTCTAATCTCATCCATAAGTGAGAAGTAGGAGTGAAAGCACACATCTTTAAAGTCATGGACAACAGTGAAGCTGCGCTTGACGGTGCTCCAAGTTCCATCATAAAAGCAATGGAGAAGCGGGGAAGGCTTGCCCTCGCCAACGGCATCAAAGAGCTTCAAGATCGGTCCTAATTGTTTGGCACTGAGAAGGAATCAAACAAATAGAGTCTTTAAAGCCGAGAGAGAGAGACAAAAAAGGACAATGGAAGATACCTAAGCAACAAAGAAATCACTTTCTATTATATTGAATTTGACAAGAATAAATGAACCTAAACAGAATCAAAATGCTTGACTTCTATAGTTTAGAGACAACAAGTTAACCAACTAACACAATTTAATCATCACAAATAAGAACAGGGTACATCCAAAGTATCTAAGTGAACATAAACAATACATAACTAACTACAGTAGCACACAGCCAAATATACAATTAGTTGAAGTTATCAAACGAATTAATCAACCATGACATTAGTAGTATACCTTCTCCTCTTCCTCAGAGTCAGAGGAATCAGACTCATCAGAGCTCTCCACCTTCTTGGGCACCTTCTTCTCAGCTTTTTCCTTTTGAACAGCAGCTACCAAGTCTTTCTTCTGCAGTTGATGTAAGGTTCACTTTGGTATCCAAATCATCCTCAGGCTCTCTCTTACCTGAATAATAACAACAAACAAAGTTAAAAATCAAACAACCCCTTCAGAATTAAACAATTACATCAACAAAAGGGTTCAAAAGTAAAGATTTAGCCATCAATTTAACTCAAACAAAACACAAAAGCAAGCATGTAATAGATATATTCCAAAACAGTTGATGGGTAAACCAAAGTAAAGAACTTTATCTATCATCAGATATAGAACCATAAAGTTGTTACCTTTCTTCAAAGGTTTTGTCGCCTTAATGGCAGCAGGGGCTAATGGCAGCAGGGGCTGCTCCAACCTGAAAATTACGAAACACAAACAAAGTTTCATTAGAAGTTCGAGACAGAGTACGAAGAAAGACCAAACTAGCAAACCCAGAAGGAGAAGAAGATTACTTTGGTGGTGGATTTTTTACCCATGGCGAATTTGAGAACTGCTAGGTTTAAAGCAGAGAGAGAGAGAGAGAGAGAGGCAATAAAAGACTGAAACTTTGCCATGGATTCAATTCAAAGAAGCTAAGAGGAATTGGGGATCGGAGACTTACGCTTCGGCATCAAGAGGAGGGAATTGGCCATGGACGGGAGAGAAGAGATCAAGTGCTTGTTTCAGGAGGAGGGAATTGGCCATGAACGGGGGAGAAGAGACAGCGTAAGCGACGTCTCTTCCTCCTCCTAATTAAGCGACGGTTTTTCGTAAATAGGTAATTTTCATTTTTTTTAATAACAATTATCTTAAGCCACGTATTTAAGATACGGCGATAAAGATGCTCTCAAAGTCTGAAACTGACCGACACCGAACACAAGTAGGAAAGTGAACTTGTAATAGATTTTTATTTGCCTCTCAAATTTCCTTTAACAAAAAAAAAATTAAGGTAAATTTTGACCCTATCAAAAAATAAACAAACCCCATTTAAATCGAGAATCCATCGATCTCCCCTCTCAACTCTATCTCTGTCTGTGTCTGTGACTTAAACTAAATCCCTCCGAAACCCTAAAGTGGAGAACCGCTTCGTTTCTTCTTCCTTCACCGTAGAAATCGATGCTCCATCTTCCTTCCTTCGGGTAAGTGATTAGTTTCCCTTTATTTGGTCGTGATTCGGTGGTTTTTGCAAGTAGATTTGAAAAATGGATTATTGGGGAAACTTAGGATGTGTCTGAAGAAAGCGAAAATTAGCTTTGAAATTTGATAAAAAAGTTGTTAAATTTTATGATTAGGTATATTTGGACCGAAGACTGGTTTTTTTGTGTGTTCCCGTTTTGAGTAGTAAATTGTTGAGATACCTTGTTGATACTGTTCCGCGACTGATTTTCTAGACTCGTATTAATCCACGTCCCCAAATTATTTTGCCTTTGATCACTTTCTTTTTTTAATAAATTATATTTCTCTAATAATTTAAATATCTGCCGAGGACTTTAACTCGATAACTAAAAAATTCCCATGTGCGTTTGTATATACGTAATTACACATTCAATGGAAACAAATTTGGAAGTAACATTTTTTTTTTTTAATACTATTGCGATAGATAAAATATTGGGAATTTATCTTTTTTTTATTTTCATTTCGGCACCAAAATATAATTTATCTACATGAACCTAAGGGATCTTTATAAATAAAGTAGAGTTGTCTCTCTCTATAGGCTGTCACATCGTCAGGAAGCATAGGGTATTTTTGGACACGTGTCGTCTCACTAAACCAAACGTAAATTCTGTGTAATCGGTTATCTTATTGCCTTTTTTGAATTGGGCTTTTATTACCGTTTTGTATTAAGCCCAATCTTTTGAAAAAAACTATCCCAACCCACATAACATTAGGTTTCTTCTTCCTTTTACTCTTGCGACCTCCCACACGAAATTTCCAGAAACTTTAATCGTCGTTCCATCTTCGTATTTTGTTCTAGCACCAAAAGCGTTGACCTCACCACGAAACCTGATCTGGAAGATGAAGGAGCCTCGCGCAACGAAGAGTCCATTGAGGAAAACAATGTTGAATTTGTAGAGCAGGCGATGGTGAGAGGATGAGAGACTGCGTTTTGTTCAAAGGATCGTGGGTTAAGGATGACGACGAGTGTCCATTGTATCAGCCTGAATCGTATCATTAGATTGACGAAGCTTCTGATTTCCAGAGGAACATAATGCGCGATTCAGACGATCTCAATTGGAGATGGAAGCCTGATGGTTGCGACCTTCCATGGTATGTTGCTTCTCCAGTTTTATCTCCTCCATTGTCAATCATTTGATCAGCATTTCACTTTCTAAGTAATATAGCTGTGTTATTGTGTTGGCTGTGATCATTGGTCACATTTTTTTATCCTCTGATTGTGTTGGCTGTGATCATTAGTTATATCCATTGGAGACTTTGGAGTAATCAAAATAAAAGCATTGTTCTTCAGGCTGTTGAAAGGGTTCCAAAATAAAAGCAATGTGGATGCTTGACGTCACTACTCCTTCAATGGAGTCACAAATGAGTGTAGACTTTGCTCAACTTTTCACCAACTTCTCTCTTTATCGGTATGTCAAAGAAAAACATTACTATTAGTATTAGACCAGAGTGTTACTTTCAAACATCGATGTCTGCTTCAGGAGTAACCAAGATTTCATCAAAAAGCTCAGTATTCCACCACCAGGATTGAAATATCTCTACTTCCGAACTAAGTACTCGCAGCCGTTTTTGACTCAAACCAAAGCTTGCTTCTTGAAACAGTATTGGTCTAACTGGAGACATCCTCAGTACAATGCCATCCGGTTTCTCATGACAATATTAGCGTCATGTTGGGTTTGGTTTTCTGCCAAACATGAACGGAAATGTAAGCTTGCTTCCATATTCATTTTATTAAACTATCATCTTAAACCGTGATTGATTCATCCCAAAACCACAACAGATAGAAGGATCAAGACATGAATAATTCCTTTGGAGCCATGTACGCTGCGATATTGTTTCTCGGTGCCACAAACGCTGCAACAGTTCAACCGCTATCGCCATTGAGCGTACTTTTTTCTACCGTGAAAAAGTTGCTGGAATGTACTTAGCCATCCCTTATGCAATCTCTCAGGTTAACCATTCTGAATAATCTTCGTATTTCATATTTTAAAGACTTAAACAATGTTTAGACCATAATGAGAACATGTACTTGAAATGGCGCAGGTGGCCGTGGAAATTATGTACAATACGGTACAACGAGAGTTTACACGCTGATCATTTACTCAATAATTGGATACGACTGGATTGTGGCTAAGTTCTTATGGTTCTACTACTCAATGCTAACAAGCTTCATATTTCACGCTATACGGTATGATGATTGTGGCCTTGACACCAAACTATCAGATCAATGGGATCTGCATGTCCTTCTTCCTTGAGTCTCTGGAATCTCTTCTCAGGTTTACTCAGACCAAGACCGGTAACATTCTTCATCAACTTACATAATCAATAATTAAAAAGTGTATTTAATCTAACTTATAAGTTTAGGTACGTCGCAAAAAACGATATGGTGGAGATTGCACTACTGCGCATACACCAGTGGCTTGGACGTTGTATTGTATCATCACATCTCAAGTAGGAGATAAAGATTTGATAGTGCAGATCGCTGGTGTTGGAGACATGAGCCTTAAAAATTTGCTGAAATATGGGTTCGGGTTTGAACATGACTTCTTACCAGTTGTAGCTGCTGTCCACATAGGATAGATACTACTGATATTTGTCTTTGACTATGTCTTTGCTTATGATATCAAGGTCCTCAAATTTCAAAAGAACGTGAAGGAGAAGTAGTACCTTTGTAGCATAGTGTTTGGAAGTTGTTGGATTCCTGTAATTTTTCTTTTGTTATATATATTGTTTTTATTTGGTTAGAAACAACAACAATAATAACAGTTTATGTTATCAAATCATACTTTTGATATAAAATAGAATTCTCTTTAAAAAATACGTACATGTACGATTGGTATCTATATGTAAAGTTATACATTCTCAGACGACATGAGCACGACACATCAATTCAGGTAACATCTTTATTCATCTATTTATTAATTTATGTTTCTTCTTATTCTTACACCAAATCTTTTAAAACAGTATATCTTAATAATACATAAATTATAAAAATAAAACAAAAACAAAATCGTAAGTTTCTTTTCCCTAATTGAATTATTCCCTTTTTTGATAACTAAATTCAAATTTATAGAAATTGAAAATTTGATAGTAGAACACAAAAAAATAATAATAATCAAAACAAAAAAAATTAATATATAAAAGAAAAAAAAATAAAACAATTTGAATTTAGTGAAATACATAATAATAAACTAGAATTTCTTACTACCTTTTGTTTTCGACCTTATCTTTAAAATTTCGTAATATAAGCTTTATACTTTATAATTTCAGACCAAACTTCAGCGCGGAGTTCTGGATATGAGAACAATGTTCAAGTGATTTAAGTTTATAGGTTTATGTAAAAAAAAAATGTTCAAGTTTAAATCCTTTTTTTTGTTTCAGTTCTTAAAAATTCCATAACCAGTAATCTATCTTGCTTTGTCTACTCGCCATCTCCATTAATTTATTTCATATCATTATACATATTTACTTTGTGTTTTGTTTGTAAATCTTCACTTTGTATATGCTCAGTTATATATTTTAATGACTGGTTACTCCATATTCTTATGTATATAATCGTAAACAATAAAGTTTCATCATATATAACTTGAATTATTAGTATTCATTTATCAGTCACTATGATTTATTTCTCTATAATTTTTAATGCTTTTGATTGATCACTGGTTTGAGAAATAGCCGCTTTAAACCGATCATCAATTAAAACAAAAATCATGTTCACCAAACTTATGTTTTCTTGATTCTGCAAAGATTTGATCATAACCATCTTCTTAACTACTGTATGCACAACAATATAGCTTAAAATTTGTTTTTTTTGTTCAGACCAAGATTGCATAAATATAGTTATCAATGAATCTATTTTATCACTAAACTAAAAAGAACTGATTTCATAGTGGGTTGTAAGATGATAGTTCAATTATTTTAAAGCTAATAAAAATAAAAATCAGTTGTAAATTAATTTTTTTCATAAAAACATGAATGAACAAGATAAAATACTATTTTGCTCATATCTAAAGTTTAATTAACTTTCTTAAATATAATTTTCAGTTATCAAAATGCAAAAATATGAGTATAAATATTTTTAGTTCGTTCATCATGAATAAATAAACATTACATTTTCATTTATCTACCAATATATATTTGTATAACCAATATCACTGTATATTTAAGATATATTTAAATACAAAATCAAACATAAAAATATAATTTAAAATTATATAAAATTTCGGGCGTAGCCCGGGCCAATCCCTAGTTATTATTATATACAAAAGAGTTGCTGCTGTCTTTATTTCTCACTCTTCGTTCTCTGCACAGCCGTTATTCTCCTTTTTTTTTTCTCCAGTTATAGAGCTTTATCGATTTATTCTTGCCAATATAATTTTCAGTCATGCA
The DNA here is from genome assembly GCF_000695525.1 of Brassica oleracea var. oleracea. Lineage (NCBI taxonomy): Eukaryota > Viridiplantae > Streptophyta > Magnoliopsida > Brassicales > Brassicaceae > Brassica > Brassica oleracea. The sequence goes on along the minus strand of NC_027756.1, from coordinate 41,243,713 downwards.
CTTCTAATCTCTCAGTTGCCCTCTTTTTTTTTTGTTTCCCAGTGAGAAGTTAATTTCTACAGCTTTCACTTCTGTTGCCATCAACATCCTTATTGCTTTCTTAGAAAAAATTAAACTGCACTGACCAGGTAATCACTCTCTCTCATTGTATGCCATCAGAACCGGTCATGAAACATTCTTCACCCGTAAATCTTAGAGCATCTCCAACCCTACTCCAAAACCCACTCTAAACTCCATTTTGAAGTAAAATCATCTCCAACCCCACTCCAAAACCCACTCCAAAATGGAGTAAAAGACATGATTACTCCAAATATGGAGTAAACCAACTCATTACTCCAAAATGGAATTGCATTTTTTTATTTATAAAATGGTCTTCCACATTTAAATATTTTCATTTTCAGTAAAATTGTTATAAATAAGTATATTAATATTATTTTACTATATATATTATAATTACTATATTTTACAAAGATAATTGCTTAATAAATCTGGAAAAAAATGTACTCCATGATATTATGACTACATGTATCATCTTACATAACATGATAATCGAGGATGAACGTGATCTCGAGGCGCCAATTGAAGTTGAAAGAGAAGTTCCGTCTCCATAAGTTGAAATTGTAGGAAATAATAATGCGAGATTCCAAGAGTTTCTTTCCCGTTTCAGAAAATTCAAAGATAAAGAAACTTATTTTTTACTTCGAAATGTATTAGTTGATCATTTGTGGGAAAATTATACTAATTCTAATGAATAATTTAAGTTGATGTATTATTGTGTTTATGCTATGTAATGTAATTTTTAATGTAATAAATGTTTTCTTTATAAACCTTGTCAAGTATTTATATAATAAAAAATTAATTGTAGTTAATATTGTATTTAATATAATTATTACAATCTGAAAATGGACTGTTTTGCAAATAGTATAAATGAAAGGTGATATTACTAATTTTTAAATAAATATAAAATATAAAATATTAGGAATATTCTATTTTGTAGTGAGAAATGGAGTAATACATTAGAGATGTTCTTAGGACCTGCACTGCTCTAAGTTTAATTTATGTGAAATTCTCAAAATTAAGTTGTGACTTTGAAGTAATTCCGTAAGGATATCTGCTCGTGAAGCTTGGATAAACTATTGTTCAGTGATTGTTGTGCCATCTACACTAATTACACTCATGTTGGGTTTGCTTTTTTTGTTTGTTTCATACCAGTTTGATTGCAAAGGTTTCGAGAGATAAGCATACAATATGGACAGATCATCATCATCGTCATTAGAAAACGTTGACTGGATTAGCAAAGAGAAAAAGACAAAAATAGCACTAAATCAAGTTTATGTTCCCAAACTAGCATTCAAGGTCAAAAGTCACAAAAATAGCATTTAATGTTTTATCAAAAGTCACAAACTTAGAGTTTAGAGTTAAAGGGTGGAGTTTAAGATTTATGGTTTAGGGTTTAGGGTTTAGAGTTTAGGGTTTAGGGTTTAGATTTTAGGGTTTAGGGTTTAGGGTTTAGGGTTTAGGGTTTAGGGTTTAGGGTTTAGGGTTTAGGGTTTAGGGTTTAGGGTTTAGGGTTTAGGGTTTAGGGTTTAGGGTTTAGGGTTTAGGGTTTAGGGTTTAGGGTTTAGGGTTTAGGGTTTAGGGTTTAGGGTTTAGGGTTTAGGGTTTAGGGTTTAGGGTTTAGGGTTTAGGGTTTAGGGTTTAGGGTTTAGGGTTTAGGGTTTAGGGTTTAGGGTTTAGGGTTTAGGGTTTAGGGTTTAGGGTTTAGGGTTTAGGGTTTAGGGTTTAGGGTTTAGGGTTTAGGGTTTAGGGTTTAGGGTTTAGGGTTTAGGGTTTAGGGTTTAGGGTTTAGGGTTTAGGGTTTAGGGTTTAGGGTTTAGGGTTTAGGGTTTAGGGTTTAGGGTTTAGGGTTTAGGGTTTAGGGTTTAGGGTTTAGGGTTTAGGGTTTAGGGTTTAGGGTTTAGAGTTTAGGGTTTAGGGTTTAGAGTTGAGAAATGAGGTTTTGGGGATAAGATTTCAAATTTTGAAAAATAAAAAATTTAAAATTTTCAAAGGATAAACTTAGAAAGGTGCTATTTTGGTCATTTTAGTTTTTGAGTGCTATTTTTGTGATATAAACTTAGAAAGGTGCTATTTTGGAGATTTGCCCATTAGCAAACTCCCCAAAGATTTATTTCTGGCTTTTTCATATTTTGAATTTTCGTATAACAGAGTCAAAAGTGCACGTCTGGAAGTTTAGAGCGAAATCATAAGGATAGTTTTGTAAATTTGGAAGATTGGGACAAACATTACACAGAAAATTCATGGACCAAAGCCGAAAATAGAAATACTGACTGGTCTAGATTGAACAACTGAAAGTTTTGGAATTAATTTGAGGAGCAATATGTACAAACAGAAAGTTATGGGACAAATCCGTGATTAGTCAAAAGTTTGAGGATCTGTCTTGCAAAATTACCCAAACTGGCCATTGTTGATTTTCGAAAAGCTTTCCTTCGATCCGCGACGGCAAGGACTGATTTCAATGTAACAGAGACAATAAGACAATGGAGTGAAGCAAAGAGCACGACGAGATTGGAGCCTTTGGATATGAGACGGAGGAGTGACATCACGAGTTGATGTCGTGGAGGAAGCTTGGTCGCAGCGATTGGAAAAGAGCATGACCACGAACTCGACGAGACGAAACCGACAAGAAGCACAGAGCACGGTGGTGAGGAGCTAAACAAGACGACTTCCGGTCGGGATGAACAATATCTCTTCCGTGGAATTTTTTTTTCTGTTTTTCCTTTTTTCCTATTTAATAAAAACTTAAATCAATTACAAATTATTAATATTAATTAGGTTAATTGAAGTGTATAATGGTATTAAAGATAATATAAATTCTAATTAGCTAAATAATCTTCTACAAGTTTTATTGAGACAAAACTAAGTTGGAAAGTGTCTATTTCCCCAATTTTCCATATAATTTATCCACATGCATATATATACCTAGGGATTATTATTATAGACAAAAGAGTTGCTGCTGTCTCTCTTTCTCACTCTTCATTCCCTGCACAGCCGTTATTAATTCTCCTTTTTTTCTTCTCCAGTTATAGAGCTTTATCCATTTATTCTTTTTGCCAATAAAGTTTTCAGTTATGCACTTCTAATCTCTCTGTTGCGCTCTTTTAGAGTTGGGTTTGCTTTTTTTTGTTTATTTCAGACCACTTACTGAGGTTTGATTCCAAAGGTTTGGAGAGATAACTATACAATATGGACAGATCATCATCGTCATTAGAAAATATTGACTGGATTAGCAAACTCCCAAAAGATTTATTGCTCATGATCTTATCGAGATTGTCAACATAAGAAGCTGTAAGGACGAGTGTTGTGTCCAAACATTGGCAACATGTGTGGAAACATATGTCTCATTTAGTCTTGGACATGCGAAAGACTATCAATGCCACTAAGAATCTCGATGTTGCGAATAGGGTTGCTACCTTGATAACCAAGGTTCCCTTTCTCTCAAATTCTATACTTCATTTTTTTTAAAAATATTTTTCTGTTTCTTAAACAAGTTTTCTTTGGTTTCTCCAAACAATCACCGTGGACAGCTAGAGGGCTGCGTAATTGACCACTACACAGACGATATGGTGAATACTTGGATTTAATCACTCACCCGTGTAAAGCAGACAAAGCATCTCACACTTAGACACCAACCTGGACACATGTACCATGGAGGATGTATCGAATTTCCCCCAAACTCATTCACATATCCTCGCCTCACATCACTCTCACTACATGGATACGTGCTCAGAACCTCACATTCTTTCAACAACTGCCAAAATCTCAAGACCCTCAAACTCTCATGCATACTAGCCTCCGATCTTGGGGTTTTTAACAGTGTCTTAGCATCTTGCCCTTCCCTGGAGGTGCTTGTACTAGACATTTCTTGCTTCAAAGAAAGTGGTCCTCTCAAGATTGACAACAAAAGATTGAAGCTTTTGCAAGTTCTTGAAACCAAAAAGATTGATGGCATTCAGGTGTCATCAACTCGTCTGGATTCACTCGCCATCGGGAGACTTTCCTGTGGGAAAGATGACTTTGTTCTCAGGTGCCCTCGACTCCGTTTTTATAGGAACGTTTGGCTTGCAGGGTTATGCTATAACATATCACAGGTGTGTGTACATTTTACATGTGTTCTCTCAAAAAAAGTATAAATAATTAATGGTGTTTTAACGTATAAACTTAAAGGAGGAAAAAAACAGTGGGCATGAAGAATTTGTGGTCACCACATCTGACTTGTTTAGATACTTCCCTACTGCATCCTTGTCGGTGAGTCTAGATTTAATGAATCCAAGACAAGTAGAGAGGTTAAGACAAGTCTTAAATCTGTGGAAGTTTACAATGATAGAGCTGGAGATCTTGTTTACGGTAGATTCATCCTTTTGAGTTGATTACTTCATCATGACTGATTTTATTTTAACGAAACATTATTATATGAACGTTGAGTGTTGCTATTTGGAGAATAACTATTCTCCTAGGGAAGAAGGTGAGTCTCCACGTAACAAGTTTTTGGAGGAGAATAACAAAGACCACCCATTCCCCAATGCTAAGTTCCGAGTGGAGACAGTGTGGATGCATAACTTCAGCGGTTCAGAGGAAGAGTTTGCATTGGCCTCGTGTTTGATTAGGCAAGGGACGGTGATAAAAAGGATGATGATCAAGTCTACGTCCTTTCCAGCAAGGAAAAAATTGGAGATAGAAACAGCAGTAGCCAAGCTACAAGCACTAATTCGAAAGAAAGAGCAATGGCAGTTTGCCATCAAATGTTTCTGATGGACTTTGGTAAAGTTACACCAAGTTAACTGAGACCGAGATGTCCTGACAAAACTTTTGCGGCTTATTCATTTGTTAAACTTTTGGCTTTACACATTCTCGCTTACTCTTGTATGAGGAGACAAAGCTCATTTTCTCTAAAGCTATATCGGAGAGCTTTTTTTTGCTTTCTTTCATATGAAAATGGTTAATGTGACATATACAACAAGAATACTATGGATCATACTCAGGTTTTTAGAGGTTTTACTTAGTGAAATCTACCTAACCAGACCATTCAGTCATCTTTTCTTAGCTTTGGTTAATTCTCGCCAACATCCACACAAAACTTGTCATTCACCATTATTATGATTCCCTTCGTTTTGTGTCCTTGTGAGTAACGTATTAACTACATGTGCTCCATACATTCAATGTAAGAGAATCAATGAGCTATAAATAACAATTTTACACTCTGTTTGCCTATCACTCCAATTTGATAGCTGCATCAATCATATCCACAGTGCTGTTTTGTTGTGTCCATAGCTGCGCGTATCTTCCTGACTTCCCCAACAACACATCATGAGGACCCTGTTCCACCACCTTCCCATTTTCCAATACAACTATTTCATCACATTGCATCGCTGTGGTCAGCCTGTGGGCAATGAAGATGGATGTCCTGTTACTCGCCAGCGCCTTGAGTGCGTTAAGTATCTCTGCCTCTGTTGTGCTGTCCAGTGCACTCGTTGCCTCGTCACACAACCTGTGCCAGTTTTACCAACAACCATCTCTAAATCTCATCTCAAACTTTCTTATGTGTATGTGAGGGACTCTCAAAACCTACTTGCTCACATACGCTACGTCAATGCTTAATTCTGTGCAAAGATTACTTACAGAATCACAGGGGATTTCAAGAATGCCCGAGCAAGTGCCACTCTCTGTTTCTCTCCACCGCTCAACTGCACATATCATCACAACTCCATGGTTATCACTAGGCAATTACTGATCAAGTTAAAACATATTAAATTTAGCATCAACATACTGACCTTGAGCCCTCTTTCCCCAACAACCGTGGAATATTTATCAGGGAAATTACTGATTGTGTCATGAATTGCAGCTCGCCGAGCAGCATCATACACCTGTATTGATATTACATGTGTTGGATAAAAGATTATTGATACTGAGCTTAACATATGCATCGAGCATAAGGTGGCTCGTAGTACCTCTTCTTCTGTAGCTGAAAGACGTCCATAGTGTATGTTGTGAAATATTGTATCATTGAAGAGCACCTGCAGTGCACTAGAGGTTACTTTTGAGTTCTTCATTAGAAAGAAGCTAAAAACGATAAATGCAGAAAAGAGAGAAGAAAAGTAAACAAAATAATCATGTCTTGTTATACTAAGAAGAAATGGAGAAAGCAATGAACGCAGGCCATAGTGTTGTGTAAAAACAAAAGCAACAAAAAGTATATAGTGAATGCCAACTTACAGTATCTTGTGGCACAACTCCTATGGAGCTTCGGAGGGTATCTAGTCTCACTTCCTTTATATCTTGCCCGTCAATCCTTACCTTATAAACCAACATGAAAACAAGATGTTACCTAGACACCAAAGCTTTTTCTTCAATGAATTTCTCTGCAGCAAGCAGAGCTTCTAAAACAAGCTCCCCATAGTTCACAGACAAATGGAAAAAAAAAAGGACTTTCAGTTCCGGAATCTGTGTCATAGAATCTGAATAGCATTCTAAGAATTGTTGACTTGCCTGCCGCAGAACAAAACATAAGAGTTGTTTGTAACTTTATAACAGAACAGTAAACTGTAACTTAGATGCCTACACAGACGAGGTTTAGGAAATTACCACTCCCGCTAGTACCAACAATTGCTACACTCTTTCCCGCCGGTACCACAAACGAAATCCCATCTAATATTTTTCTCTCTGGAACGTAACTGTAGTTGTAGAAAGAAAAAAAAGAATGATGATGTAGAGCATATATAATTAATTAATCCCCAGTATCCTATAATTTGCCACTTTGATAAGCTCTAAAAGTCGTACTTGCAGAAGTATCGTTGGTGTTTTGGTCATGTGTGTTTGATTGTTAGGTAACTATCAGTCTTTGAGTACATGATTGTTTCCTAGGACAGCCTAGGAAATTTGATAACTTGCAACAGTTGGTGAATCATGAGGCAATTACTCATTCTAACAAAGACTGGGGTGTATTGAGTTCATCAATGAAATAAATTTTGAGTTTCTATTACTCAGATCAATCGAACACACTCCCAGGCCCAATATCGCATGGTATTTAGAATTAGTACGACATTAATGTTCATATAAAAATTAACACCTACCTGAAGTGTACATTCTCAAATTGAATGCTTCCACCTTTCAGAACAAGAGGCTTTGCGTCATTTATATTTGTGATGTCGGATTTCTCCTGAAGTTGGTAAGAGAATAACACATTATCAATTCACCATGACAGGAGTCCCTACTAAAAAGGATGCATCTGAATATTACTTTGATACTGTTGGGGTTACCAGGCCTCAAGTCCTGTTTCACTACAGGCGCAAAGGCAAGGCCCATCAAGTCTGATAGAGGAGGGGGAGAGGCACAGTGATGAAGTGGTAAGCTGGGGGATCTAGAAGCACGAGGAAGTGATGACCTGTCCTTGCTGTTACGGACGCACATGGGATGTTGGCGTTGGCATTGCAAGTTGTTGAGTGAAGGTCAAGTTTATAAATAAGGAATAAGTCTGTCATTATCTTTTATCAATTGTTTGATCAACTTTGTGCATGGGGAGAGTGAGAAACTCCTGAGAAAAACTCAACCTGTACATATTTGCGATCAATACAACTCTATTTTCATTCTCAGACCACATTGTTCTTCCTTTTGATAACTAAAGTCTATCAAATTGGTATCAGAGCACTTGCGATTCTGGAGATATGGCACCAAAGAAACCAGATCAGGAGGTTAACATGGACCAGTTGCAGCAACAGATGAGCAGAATCGCTGTTTCCGAAATGGAACAGACGAGGGGGCGAGTTGACTCGCTCGAACAGACGTTGCAGGCGATGCAGACCCAGATGAGCGACGTTTTTGGCCGGTGGGAGCAGCGGAGGCGTGAAAAGGAGGAGACGAAGCAGCGGTTGTTGGAGAAGGCACGAGGAAAGTGTATTGTTGGTGAGGATCCTCAGTCGGAGGTAAAGAACACCAGGAGGTAGGTGAGTAGAGCCAAAGGGTGGATCTAACTCCGATCGGGCGTAGGGAGGAGAGATCTGGATCTCACCGTTCGCGAGAACGCTATGAGTATTCCAGAGAACCTCGTGGAGGGCGCGATTGTTCGTTGACTCGTCGTTTGAAACTACCGCTTTTTGACGGCGAGCAAGCGGATAGTTGGGTGTTGAAGGTGGAGCAGTTCTTTGAGCTCGCCGACTACACGGAGGAGGAAAAGCTGCGAACTGTACGTACGTGCTTTGATGGTGAGGCTTTACTCTGGTACCGCTGGGAACGTGATCGAAACCCGTTTCGCAGTTGGAATCAGATGAAGTTCCGCATCTTGGAGCAGTACTCGGCGAACCGTGACACCTCTGCAGGGGAACGTCTTCTGACGTTACGACAAACGGGCACGGTACGTGGCTACTGTAAGGAGTTTAAATCCCTA
>NC_027756.1:41212549-41234568 GCF_000695525.1 Brassica oleracea var. oleracea | reverse complement strand
GTGCTCTCAACCGTGTGACAGTGGCCGACAAGTATCCGATACCTATGATCGACCAATTGTTGGATGAGTTGCACGGCGCGCAGGTGTTTTCCAAATTGGATCTCAGGTCAGGATATCATCAAATACTCGTGAAGACGGAGGACGTGCCTAAGACTGCGTTTCGGACTCATGACGGCCATTACGAATTTCTCGTCATGCCGTTTGGGTTGTCCAACGCACCAGCGACGTTCCAGTCCCTTATGAATCAGGTCTTTCAACCCTTCTTGAGACGGTTCGTTCTGGTATTTTTCGACGACATCTTGGTGTACAGTCGAACGAAGGAGGAGCATAAGGAGCACTTGGAGTTAGTGTTGAAGGTTCTAGCGGATCAGTAACTCTACGCGAACCTGAAGAAGTGCCAGTTTGGTTGCGCTCAGGTGGAGTACTTGGGGCATATCATTTCTGGAAAAGGGGTGGCGGTTGATCAAGAGAAGGTTCGTGCGATGTTGGAATGGCCTATACCCAAGAATGTGAAGGAGCTTCGCGGGTTTCTTGGCCTTACGGGCTACTATAGGAAATTCGTGAAACACTATGGCAGCATTGCTCGGCCAATGACTGTGCTCTTGCAGAAAGACCAGTTCGCTTGGAATACGACTGCGACTACGGCCTTTCAAGCGCTTCAAAAAGCAATGACTACGGTGCCAGTACTCGCGATGCCTGACTTTGACGCTCAGTTTGTGGTGGAGTCTGATGCATCCGGAGTAGGATTGGGAGCGGTACTGATGCAGGGAGGGCAACCTATTGCATTTTTTAGTCAGGCCCTTACGGAGAGACAGCGCTTGAAATCAGTCTATGAAAGGGAACTTATGGCCATTGTCTTCGCAGTGTAGAAATGGCGGCATTACTTGTTGGGGAGGAAGTTTTTGGTGCGCACTGATCAGAAGAGTCTGCGGTTTTTGATGGAGCAACGCGAGGTCAACCTTGAGTATCAACGATGGCTCACTAAACTACTCGGGTTTGATTTCGACATTGTCTATAAGCCAGGGCTCGACAACAAGGCCGCTGACGCTTTATCAAGAAGAGTGGGAGTGTCGGAGTTGTATGCTGTGTCTATCTCTTCGGCTCTCCAGCTGGAAGAGATTGCGTGAGAGGTCGACAAGGATCCTGCACTTCAGCAACTTATCAACGAATGGACTGCAGATCCTCTGTCTCACCCGGATTATGCGGTAGTCCAGGGTCGACTGTTGCGACAAGGGAAACTGGTGATACCAAAGGATTCCGCATTTGTGGGGCTGATCATGCGGGAGTATCATGATGGCAAGATGGGAGGGCACGGGGGTGTCTTAAAGACTCAGAAGAGGATCGCAGAACTGTTCTATTGGAGCGGAATGCTGACTGACATTCGCAAATTTGTGGCATCATGCTTGGTTTGTCAACGACAAAAATACTCTACGCTGGCTCCGGGGGGGCTGCTTCAGCCTTTACCGATTCCTGAGAGAGTTTGGGAGGATGTCTCAATGGATTTTGTGGAGGGGTTGCCGCGTTCGAAGGGACTGAACTCCATCATGGTGGTTGTCGATCGTCTGACAAAGTATAGCCATTTCGTGGGTATCAGTCACCCGTTTACAGCCACAGATGTCGCATTACTCTTTGCTCAAGAGATAGTGAAGTTACATGGCTATCCGAGGACAATTGTCTCCGACCGTGACAAGGTCTTCACGAGCCTATTTTGGAAGGAGCTGTTTCGTCTCGCTGGGACTCGTTTATGCTTCAGCACGGCCTATCATCCCCAAACCGATGGCCAAACTGAGGTCACTAACCGGGGAATGGAGACATATTTGAGGTGTTTTGCGGGAGACAAGCCAAAGACGTGGGCACAGTACTTAGCTTGGGCGGAGTTGAGCTATAATACGTCCTATCACTCGTCGCTGAAGATGACTCCTTTCCGCGCTTTATATGGTCGTGACCCACCTACACTCCTCAAATATGAGAATAGATCGACGGTGAACGCAGAGTTGGAAAAGCAGTTGCAGGAGCGGGATGCGACTTTGACCCTGCTGAGGGAGCATCTCCACAGGGCTCAGCAGACCATGAAGGACCGAGCTGATAAAAGCCGCAGGGACATTGCTTTCGCAGTGGGAGATCTTGTTTTTGTCAAACTTCGTCCCTATAAGCAGAGGTCTTTGGCTCGTCGTATGAACGAGAAGCTATGTGCTCGCTTCTATGGCCTGTTTCCAGTCGAAGCAAAGATTGGGCAGGTGGCTTACAAGTTGAAGTTACCAGAAGGATCCAAGATTCATCCGACTTTTCACATCTCGCAACTCAAGAAGGCAGTGGGAGAATCAGATGAGTTTCAACCTCTGCCTCCGCAGTTATCCAGTGAAGGGGAGTTGATTGTGGAACCGGAGAGCGTGTTGGCTACGCGCGATCACCCACGTACTGGCCAAAAGGAGCTTTTGATCAAGTGGAAGGGCTAGCCCAGTCATGATAGCACTTGGGAGTGGAAGTCAGTAGTGAAGGAGCGGTTTGGTGGGTTTGACTTTGAGGACAAGGTCAATTTCGTTGGGGAGGGTATTGATACGGTTGGGGTTACTAGGCCTCCAGTCCTGTTTCACTACAGGCGCAAAGGCAAGGCCCATCAAGTCTGATAGAGGAGGGGGAGAGGCCCAGTGATGAAGTGGTGAGCTGGGGGGATCTAGAAGCATGAGGAAGTGATGACCTGTCCTTGCTGTTACGGACGCACATGGGATGTTGGCGTTGGCATTGCAAGTTGTTGAGTGAAGGTCAAGTTTATAAATAAGGAATAAGTCTGTCATTATCTTTTATCAATTGTTTGATCAACTTTGTGCATGGGGAGAGTGAGAAACTCTTGAGAAAAACTCAACCTGTACACATTTGCGATCAATACAACTCTATTTTCATTCTCAGATCACATTGTTCTTCCTTTTGATAACTAAAGTCTATCATACTTCTTGACTGAAGCATTAGCATAAGATAAAAGAAGCAACTTAAGGAAAGTAGAGTTAAGTAATACTTGTAAGATCATTGTATACCTCTAGCAACTGGAACATTGATTTCATGTCCACAAGGCTCTGAATAGTTTCACGGTAAACACTACCTAAAAAGTTTAGAGGAAGAGACAACTGAAAGAGAAGTCCATTTACCATAACCTGCAACCCCAAACATGCAAACGCATATTAGAAAACGGTTTGCAGCGGAAAATGCAGAGATATAAAATGGAGAGGAAAATCAAAGAAGCACTGACCAAGTCTCCGACTGTCATCTGGCCGTTCATGATACCCTGAGAGCACAACACCATCGCTGTAGACAGAGCTGTACTAAATATAATACTTTGTCCAAAATTTAAAAACGCAAGACTTCTTTGAGTTTGCAGCGCAGCATCTTCATATCCTGGCATAAGTAGCAGAATCCGCACAAGAGAAATTAAGGTAAATGGACTGAGCAATAACATAATCATTGTTAAATCTGTTCTCCATGCTAAATTAAGATAAATCTGTTCTCCATGCTAAACAGTTAGTAGAGTTACTTACTTTTCAGGAACTTGTCATACTTTTCAGCTTCATAACCTTCATTGTTAAAATACTTAACAGTCTGGAACCAAACAGAAATTCTGTCAAAACTGAAATATAAGCAAAAATAAAAGTAAAAGATGAAAGTTTACCTCATAATTAATCAGAGAATCAATGGCCCTAGTGCTAGCATCGTTATCAGCTTTGTTCATAGCCTTTCTAAACTTAGTTCGCCACTGGATAAAGTAAAACGACAACGTGAGCACAGCATCCAACACCAGAAAGGTTTAATTCAAGATGATAAAAGACGAAGAGACTGTGCAAAGACAATCATCCTTCACACCTATCAGACCTAGAATGCATCTCGAGACTAGTTCAAGAACATTGAAAAGAGATTACCGAAGAAGAACGCAAAGTACCTGTGTGGACAGTTAAAGTAAAAGCGATATATGCTCCAACAGAAAGAGAAGTAATCCAAGCAAAAGGAGCTCCGAACTTGTATGCTAGTATACCTGATACCATAGATATCTGGAAGATACATATTAATTCAGAGAAAAAAAGAGCGTTCAAAACTAGAAAGAATCAAGCGGCCAGACAAGCAAGCTTTACCTCCAGAATGGTAGGAAGAACATTAAAAACCATAGCTGAGAGGATGAAATTGATTGCACGGCTACCACGATCAATCCTGTTTCTCGACTAAACGTGAGAGCAAATAAGTAAAGACAGTTATGATGATGAGATAAAATGGAACGAGCGAAACTATGCAAAAGAGTAGGAGAGGAGAGACGGGTACCTTAGGTGGTAACGAAGGTCAAGATCATGTAAATGTGAGAACACCTGTACAGACAATAATTGACGAGGGACTTTGACAAAACAAAGAATGCACCTTAAATCTCCATCGACAAGAAGCATACCTTTCTAGAAACAGAACGTATTGTGCGGAGAGCTACTTTGGAGAAGACAGCAGTACGAAGCTCTACAAGGATGAAAGTAGCAAAAAAACAAGAGTCACAAAGTGCATTCTTTATTTCTTTTCGTTTATTAAGCTATTGAGATGAGTTACCATTAAAAGCAGAAGAGCCAGTCCGAGCAATGCCGTATCCAATGAGAACAGCAGAAGGAGTAGCGAAAGCAGCAACAAGAGAAGGGTTTGAAGCAACGAAGGCCGACATAGAGTCCCCCGTGCCAGTAGCTGAAGCGAGCCAATCAACAGCCAGTTTGAAAAGGAAAGGGACCTGCACATTCAAGACCTTAGCCCCCACGAGAAAGCCCAAGGCAGTGATGACCCTGAAGCGAAACTCTGGGTTGTCTCTCATCCACAAGTATCCGGCAAGCGTGCGGAGGATCTTCATGTCAGCCATAGCCGACTCTGACTCTGAGGCCACCGTCTTGATTTGCTTAGACTTGTTGGCCTCTTGGTCGGGTTTGGGAGTGGAAGTGGAGAACAGGAGGCGTCCGTTAACCATGGAGTTTCGTTGAACGAGACGAACTGGGGAGGGATCGGAGAGGAAGGCATTGATGGCAGGGGATGTTCGAATTGATTTACGTATGGTGAAGCTGGAGAAGCCACGGTGCTGAAGAAGATGATCAGAGTGAAGACGGTAGGGAGGGGAGGGAGCTTTTGGGTGAGTTCGAAGATAGGCGTGACGGAGTATGAGGCTAGAAGCCTTGAGGAGCCGAGATCCCATCGACATCCCTTCTTGTCCGACAAGTATTTCCGACAGTGTGTTCGGGAAATTCCAAAGGTTCTTTTTTGTCAATTCCAAAGGTTCAGTCTTTAACTCTGGAATCTCTCTTACACCCTCCGAGCTAATTAGGCCAGCTGGTTCGGGTAGCTCGTGTAATTTGATTTTCGGTTAGCTCGGTTCAATATTTGTATTCGGTTAGTTTGATTTTTAAAAAACTTGCCAAAATTTTTGAGTTCGGTTATATTTTGTATTAGTTTTGTTAAAAGTTTAGCAAAAGATTGTTTAATTTTTTGTTAAATTTGGTTAGTTTGAGAATGTGGTTGGGTTACTTTTTGGTTTTTAAATACTTTTCTGAAGTAACCGATTACAGAACCAACTGAAAACCAAACTTTTATTGAATCAAACTCCTAACAGAAACTAACTGAAAACTTCGTTTTGATTAGGAGGATTCGGTTCGGTGTTCAAAATCCCAGCTCCCATTAATGATAAATGGCGTTAAGGATCAACATTCTCAACCATTCTTTTTTTTTTTTTTTTTTGAAATAAATGTAAAATTTTATTCAAGCAAAAGCCTTTTTTACACCAAGTGCTACTGTTTTTTTTTGTATGTATACAAAAATAAAAGAATTATCCAGCTTCTCCATTGCTTTCTTGTATCCCAAACCAAGTGATCAGAGCTTCATCAAGGTACTGCTGCCCCATCCCTTTCACTAAAAGTAACCTGAGTCTCATGGTCTTGTCCACAAACCTGACTAGACAGCCAATATCTTTCGGTTGTTCCCCATGCCTTCTAGCATTTCGCTCTGTCCACACAGTATGCATCGTCGCTTGCAAAGCATACCGAAAGATAAAGGTCTTTGTTGGGTTGAGTCTCGGGTTAGACTGTAACACTTTAAGCACATTCCAGTCTGTGATGAAGTCATCCTGCATAAGACCTTCGATTAGCTTTCTCCATATCTGTCCCGAGAACCAGCAGCCAAAGAACAGATGACAAACAGATTCCAGCTCTTCATTGCACAAGACACAAGTCGTGTTGATTGCTATGTTCCAATGTTGCATTCTATCAGTTGTTTGTAGTCTGTCTCGCATAACTACCTAGAGGAGGAACGCATACTTTGGAGTTGAATGAGAGAACCATACGCCATTACTCCATGAACAAGTTTGACGGTGGCTTCTGACCTGTTCCCATGTTTTCTTTTGTTGAAAACTTGGTTACATATTTTTCTTCAGTTTGCTTCCATTCATCCTCCTGTAATGACCTGAGTCCAAGCAAAGTTATTTCCTCCTCAATCTCATTGAGGATGCCCAGCCGGTGTCTTCGACGTCGATGATTTGCCAACACTCCCGCAATAGTAGCATTATCACCAATGCCAAAATCGATAAGACCCTCTCTCCCAAGATATTTTTCAATTTTCCAAAGCGAGACCAGTTATCGTACCAGAAAGATGAGCTCTCTCCATTTCTCACATCCACTTTTAGAAAACTGTTGGCAAGATCCCTTAGCTTGAGGAGTTTCTCCACATCCAAGAGTCCATGCTACTGTTGCTTCTTATCGACCAAAATAACCCATAATGAGGACTTGGTAGAGAACAATCTCCAAATGAGTTTTAGGTAATGTACTACATTAACTTCCTTCAGAGGTCTGATCCCCAATCCTCCTTCTGCCTTTGGTAGACATACCTCCTTCCAACTAACTTTTGCCTTTGTAGTTTTCAATTCTGGTCCAGACCACAGGAACGCAGAGCACAAGCGTTCTATCTCCTTCAAACAGCTTCCTGGCAGTCGAAAAGCAGACATCCAAAAATTTGCAAGGCTTGTGATTACCGAATTAATCAGTTGCAGCCTGCCAGCACGCGATAGGAACCTTCCTGTCCACGAGCCCATTCTTTTCCTGATTTTTCCACAAGCGGCAGGTAGTCATTTGCCGTCATTCGTTTTGTGAGCAGTGGAAGACCCAAGTACCGAACTGGTAGCCTTCCTGATGCAAATGGGAATCTGTTCAGAATGTCTGTTTCAGTGTCCTCCCAAATACCCGCAATGTAAAGAGTCGACTTCTCCAAGTTGATATTTAGACCTGACATTGCAGCGAAGTCTGTAAAAACTTGAAGCACACCTTCAATAGATCTCTTGGTTCCATCGGTAAACACCATTAAATCATATGCAAAGCACAGATGTGTGAGCAGAATGTTTTTACATCTTGGGTGATAGCCAAAGAGCTTCCTCTCCAGTGCTTTGTCAAGCATATGAGATAACACGTTCATGCAGATCACGAAAAGGTATGGAGACAGTGCACAGCCTTGCCTCAGACCTCTCTTACTCTGAAAGAAACCCGCGAGTTCACCATTTACTTGCACTGAAAAAGAAGCGGTACAGACGCATAGCTCAATCCATCGAATGAAATCATCAGGCATGTTTAAAGCTTTCAAAGTCTTCAGAAGAAACGGCCAATGAACCGAGTCGAAAGCCTTTGCAATATCTATTTTCATGGCGCATCTTGGAGAGATATCTTCCTTGTGATAGTCCTTTACAATCTCTGTAGCTAGGAGCAGATTTTCTACCAGCAGACGGCCCCTTACAAACGCTGATTGATTATGAGAAATGCACCGGGGAAGAGTGTTCTTTAATATGTTCGCTATGATCTTGGATATCACTTTGTATAGGACGTTGCAACAGGATATTGGTTTGTAATCTCTCATCTCCTGCGCTGAGTCCTTCTTTGGTATAAGTTCCAGAATTGTTGGGTTGAATCCCTTAGGTAGGAAGCCCTTACCGAAGAAGGATTGCACAGCGATCGTGAAGTCTTTCGCTATGATGCTCCATGAGGATTTGAAAAACTCAGTAGTGAAGCCATCTGGCCCCGGCGATTTATTACTTGGCATCTTAAACACCACATCCCTGATTTTTTCTTCAGTCACTGTTCTCGTGAGCATAGCTCGATCCTCTTCAGTGCATCGAAATGGCAATATTTCTTGTAGCTCGGTGACTGTTGTTTCCCTTATATCTGGCGGCTCCAAAGAAAGAAACTCACTGAAGAATCTTTCAGCCTCCGTTTTTATATCATCCTATGAGGTAACTACAGTTCCATCAGGACATTTGATCTCTCGGATTGCATTCCGTGTTTCGCGAATCTTAGCTGCGTTATGAAAGGCCATGTTGTTACGATCACCAACCTGTAGCCAATGGAGCTTAGAGCGTTGTCTGAGTAGTTTTTCCTCAATATTTGAGACTCTTTGCTACCTCTCTGCTGCCAATCTTTCCGCAGTAATATTCTCATGAGTAGGAGCCTCAAGCAATTTCTCTTGTTTAGTACAGAGATCCAAGTGCCCTTCCTTTACTTTTTTAGTAAGTGCTCCTAGCTTCTCTTTGCTTAAAGACCGAACCAAAGGTTTTAGAGCTTTAAGGTACTTTGAGAAACGGAAAAGCGCAGATGTGGACTGAAACAATGGCTGAGTGTCTTTCCAGTAATTTGAGACCATCTGAAGAAACTCAGGCATGTCTGCAACCGCGTTTGAAAACTTGAAAGGTCTACGCTTACCAACTGCCTCAACCTTTAAGTGGAACCTCCCTATGAGATGGTCAGAGCAGCCCCCTGCTTCAAAGATACCATATGCTTAGGTTCTGCGATCAAGTCATGCTTCATTTACCAAAATTCGATCTAGCTTCTTGCAGATGATGCCTTCATCTCTTTTGTTGCACCAAGTGAATTTCGGCCCCTGGTATCCCAAGTCACTGAGACTACAATACTGGACTATATTATCAAAATCTCTCATGCCTGCCGTGGACAGACCAACGCCCTGGAAGTTTGAATGCTCCTCTCCATTGAGAATTTCATTGAAATCTCCAGCAATAACCCATTCCTTGTTTCTGAACATAGCCGAGTCTTGATGAGCTTTAATGTTTTCCCATAGCTCTTTTCTTCTCTCCACTGTGTTTTCAGCATACACAAAGGAACATAAAAACTCTTATGTATCTCCTTCCAATAGAACTGACACCGTGATAATCTGATCAGATTTAAATACCGGAGTTACTCTTACTTGATCATTCCATACAACCCAAATCCTTCCCTTCCTGTTAAACTCATAATTATTCACAAAAGACCAACCCTAGAAAACAGATGAAACAATGTGAGCGGACTTGCTCTCCTTGACTCTTGTCTCCAACAGGGCACCAAACTGCAGACCTTTGTTCTGTATCCAATTACGGACGACTGTTTGCTTTGAAACTTTGTTAAACCCCCTTACATTCCAGATAAACCTGTCATTGGGAGGATTTTCGATTGCTGCGTTTTCCCGGGTGACCAGGGTTTTCTGTGTCCTTGCTAGGGACTATTCTGTGATTTGTTTTTGAACTTCTTGGTGAGGAGGGTCGTAGATTAGAGTTTCCTCCAATTGCAGAGCCGGCGAAGATCTGGTTTTCTCCTTTCCTCATTTCCATAATATTTCCTTCATTGCCGTTCTCAGTCTCAGATTTCTCATGCTCGTGTTCTTTCCTGTTTAGCTCAGCGGGTTTCTCTTGTGGCATGGCTACTTCAGGGATGGTTGAACCATCATCTGTCTCAGTGTCTTGTCTAGCTTCCCCGTCCTCAGTCTCAGATTTATCATGATCAGCTTCTTCCCCATTTAACTCAGGCATCTCATGTGCCTTTCTGTTACAGGAATTGGATCAGCATCTGTCGCAGTGTCTTCTTGACCTTCTTCTCGTGTCTCCTCTATCACTGTGTTTTCTCCTATTTTTTCCAAAGACAGAGGATCCTCTTTGTCTATCTCCTCCACTTCCTTTACCAGATCACCATTGTCATCAATATCATCTAGCACATAAAATCTCGAGGCAATTTTAACCTGTCCATATTTTAGCTCCTTTGATTTGGGGCTTCTGCTAGCCTTTACTGGAGTAACATTTAACCAACTTTCTATCACTTCACCTTCCTCTATTTCTTCCTTTGTGTTTCTTACTACAATTTTCTCCATGATCCCAGTCTGCTCTACATAACCCTCTTTTGGATTCACTTTCTCACCCATATCCTTTCCTTTCATTCCATGTTCGATGATCTCGGTAACAGACTTAAAAATCTCATCTTTTTTGTTCATTTCACAAACCTTTTCAATGTGGCCCCATTTGCCACAAGTGTTACATCTCACAGGTAATCGAGGGTAGATGAATTCAACCAGGGAGGATTTTCCATTCTTTGTGAAGTTGATTTTCTTAGGTAGCTCCTTAGATAAATCCACATTGACGAAAATCTTTGCTAGCTTGAAGTTAGAACAATTAGTTGTTTCTGGGTGGAGTCTCACTGGATACTCCGCTGCACTGGTGATGAAACTTGGGCCCTCCCATGAGAACATGTTCATCGGAACATTTTTGAGGTAAACCCACATTGTTATCGATTTTATTTCTGGCTTCTCCGTAAGTTCTTCTGGAATCCATTTTGTTACCACCAAAAGTATGTTGCAGATATTCCACATCCCTCTTCTGAGTATCCTAGCTCTCATAGCGGAATCAGGAACTCTGAACTTCATCGTTGTAGTATCCACTTCATGAACCTCAACAAGTTGACCCTTTCCACCTTCTCTCCAGATTCTGTTTACGATGGCATGTACCCAAGCAATGTGAGGCGCAGTATCCAGAAACTTCCCTATCAGAAAATCCTCCCAAAGTGGGTTCGCATTGATTACCACCTCATCTGGTATCTCTACATTTGAGTGGCCATCCGAATCAGTAATCCCCAGATTGTACTTTCGTAACACCTTCTTCTCCTGAGCCACATCCACCCATGACGAAGCTTTCGGAGCAACAAAACCCTCCTGTTTCTTCATCCCACTCTCCCTTTCAGATCTTCCTTGCACTTGTATCGAACTCTCTCCGACATCCCGACCTTCATCGGCACCCATATCAGGCGCAGGTAGGTCCGAAGCCATACGTGAAACCTAAATCGCCAATCGCCTTCTGAGTCGCAACCATTCTTTCATCATCATCATCGCCGTCAAGCAATGGTTATTACGCCCTACTCAAACATATCACTGCTTAGGAGATGGGAAGCGGTGCAGTATGTGTTGCAACGTGTGGCATCATCATCGTCGTCAAGCAAAGGTTTGTGTTTCTCTCGTTTGATTTAATCTGTGTCCCATCCCACATGCTTGCTACATCTCACCTTCCATATATCTTATCAACAACACAGGTCCTTTCCAAATCTTAACTCCAATTCCTCGCTCTACTTCCTTCTCTCCGTCCTAATGTCAGGGTTATTGCTGAATGTGGCAACTGGTCCCTTTTTTATACTCAATCATCAATGTTTGCACATTGCATGACCACCAACCCATTCCTTTGCATGTGGAAGCCCATTGCAGAAATTGCAGAACTAGCTACACAAGAGTAACTTACTGAACTCAACCACCAATGGAGCTTACCGTGTATAGTTTTACATCTTCTGCAAGTGTAGAAATATTCATCACTTTGTAAAATTTGAACTTTGTGCTTTCCACATGGTAATTATAAAAACCCGTGTATTCCCATGGAGTAGTTAAAAGTATAATCTCCACACTGATTTGTCACAAATAAATGAGCAAGATTGATGGGACACACACAGATACAAAACTTACCAAGAACTCTGATCATGAGGAAGAAAACAGATATCTTGAATGATCAAAAATATGTGAAACGGCCTTTGATTGATTCTGGTCACTAGATTCAACTGAGTTGCAACATATTTGTAGTACACAGAAATACAAGAAGCTCAGTAATACACACTAGAAAGCACTCTTAGACAAAGATGGATTCCGACAATGACAAAAAAAGAAAGGACAAAGTACTATGCTACAGATTCTTGTTTTATTTTGGGCAAGAAGGTTTCCCACCATCCAGGTTCATACTTGGGGTATGGCGCCACCCAATTCTTAGGCTTATCGAACTCAAGAGTGGTAGGAGTAAAGGCCAAGGCTTCATCAAGAGAGGTCGCTTCAAAGGAATCAGCAAGCACTCGATCCAACCTTAACTTCATAAACCTGTCATAACACAAAAAAAAAAAAAAAAAATCTGTGTGAAAGAGGTACAAAGGATTCAACTTTGTAAATAAAGAGACTTAGGGGTTCAAAAGGGTATCTAACGTGATCCAGGGTCCATTGGTGGAGACAAGAGCGACGGCAGGGCGACGGAGCCTTTGAGTGATCTTGGGAAACTTGTCGAGGAACTTGGGCTCAATGACGAGCCAGAAGTCTAGCTCTTTCTCATTCTCTCCGTAGTATCGAAGACGTTCAAACAACTGCTCCTGAAAGTGTTCCTCTTCGTCAAGCATGAACTTGGCGTTCGCAACCACGAAGTAGTACTTAGTGCTCTCTCCCTACAAACAATCATCGGTAAAAGGTAAGCATTTTGGTTCGATTATCGAGAAGGAGAGGAGAGAAGAGAAACCTTATTGTCAGACTGTTGTTCAACGGAAGAAGCAGCTGTTCTGAAAGAGGAGGAGAAATGTGATGCTAGAGACAGAGGCTGCTGTGGATAGAGATGTAGCTTCTTCGTCTGCTTGGGTAGAAGGTTAGAGGAGGTGAGAAGGTGCTTCGGACGGCAAGCGGCGGCGGTAGGCACCGCAACGCCTAGTGCTCCGGTGACGCTCCACATTTTCTCTGAACTGAGTGTTTGATCGAGGCAGAGGAATCTGGAAAAATCTTATCTTTTTATCTCTCATCTCTCATCATCCTCTCTCTCTTTCTCAATTGATGGAATTAATTTAATGGGCCAGGCCTAAAAAGGAGATATGGGCCTGTGTAGCCCATGAAGAAGAAAGAGGGAAAGGTGTAACAGTGACTCAAAATGGCGATGGAGGCGGAGCTGAGATGCTGAAGCTACAAGTAAGCGGGAAGGCGATCTTGTCCACTGTTCGCTGTCGGAGACAGGCAAGAGTAAGCGGGGAGGCGATCTTTTCCTGTGTTCGTTGTCGGAGAGAGGCAAGCTGTTACAAGATTTACCATTGTCTCTACTTTGTAACTTCGAACGATTGATGTTTCAGTTTCTGATTTGAATTTGATGCAGCAGATGTCGACTTCTTCTTCCTTCGTCTTTGGGCCTTACAAGATCGATCCGCGTGAAGTGTTTTACGCAACTCCTCTCTCGTACGCCATGGTTAATCTCCGACCCCTTCTTCCTGGTATGGCTACTAACTCTTCAGTCACTCATCCCCATTTCTTCTTCTTCTGACATTGTTATTCGTTTCAGGTCATGTTCTTGTCTGCCCGAGACGCCTTGTGCCGCGCTTTACTGATCTCACAGCTGATGAGACCAGTGACCTTTGGCTTACTGCTCAGAAGGTTGGCTCTCGGATTGAGACCTTCCACAATGCAACTTCTCTCACGTTAGCCATCCAAGTAACTACTTTCCAATTCATTCTTCATTGTGTGTGTGTGTGTGACTCTGAAAGGATCTGGATTGGAATGATTGCTGTAACTATGGTTTCTTGATAATGGCATAGGATGGCCCTCAGGCGGGACAGAGTGTTCCTCATGTGCACATTCATGTCTTGCCTCGTAAAGGTGGCGACTTTGAGAAGAATGATGAGATCTATGATGCAGTAAGTTGCTGTGTTTTCATCACATTCCTAGCTTGGAGTTTAGAAACGTCTTTAAGGTAGTGGTGTCTTGTTGTAGATTGATGAGAAGGAGAAGGAACTTAAGCAGAAGCTTGATCTTGACAAAGACCGTGTTGATAGGACCATCGAGGAGATGGCTAACGAGGCTTCACAGTACCGGTCTCTTTTCGATTGCTAGTTATGAGCAAAAGCTATCCATTGGCTTCCAAGCCTTTTCAATAAGACCATTGTGACGAGCGACCCTCAAGTTGAGGTTGATGTTAGAGACTTCAATTCAAACTTGTAATCTCTTTCTTATGCCACCAAAACTGAGAATCATCGAAATGTTTTAGTTCTGGGTGACATTTATTGTTATTATTAGAATCAACTATTTGTTTATTTGAAGAACCAACATGTATGAAATCTTGTTTCCACAACTTACATAAACAGATCAAAGGCAGGGATGTATAAAACAAATAATGTTAGACAAGATATGAACCAAACAATAAGCTAAGAACCGTTTGTTGGTTCTTCCACTGTACCTGGACCATCATCCTCGTCATGATAAATGTTCTCAGCCATTTGCCATATTTGGAGTATGTTGTCCTCAGATACACTGGATATAACCCAATCTTCACAAAGGTTCCACGAGAAATCTGAAACTTTGCTGGTGTGACCACCATGGATAAACAGCAGCTCCGGTGGGCCGTCCTCTGCATCCTCTGCTGTCTGTTCGTCGTTGATCCTGTCATAAGACACCATCAAACACATTAATATATTGCTCCATAAGGAAACAAGAGCATTCTATAGCCAAGCAACAAAGCCTACTGATCAAACCTGCTAACGTCCCAAACCATAAGCCGTCTTCCAAGGCAACATGAGGCTAAGATTGTCTCGTTGTTTGGGTTCCAGCCAACTTGGAAAACCTCTTCCCTGGAATTCAAAGTAAATAATATCAGGTTAGCAATGGTGCGTTTACTTGAGCTAAATTACTTCTTAGTAACATATAATATGTCTCAAAGTAAAATGTTCTCACTTATGGCTATCAAATGTGTGAAGAGCGCTGTTTAGCATCCGTAGATCGAATAATTTAACAGTCTTATCAGTTGACCCTGTTGCCACAATCCACTCATTAACTGGATTGAAAGCTAAGCAGTTAACCTGAGGCATTTAAAAGAATAAAAAAGCAATCAGAAAATATATGATTCGATTGTTTTTTTTTTTGGTTTAGCATCAAAATGTTTTTGTCTTAAAAGTCAGTTTACTGCAAACGCACCTCCATGGAGTGAGCTTCCACCGACTTCACTGGTCTACTGGGAGAAGGAGAACGAAGATCCCATATATGAAGGTATTGATCATCTCCAACGGATCCAAAGAGGTGTGCATGTTTCATATGCCATGCAACATCTTCCACGACGCCTTCATGAGCCTAAAATTAAAACAACTACTAATCAAGTACATTCATGGACTTGACTAATTCCATTCAGTGGGTGCAATTTCTTGTCCTCTGAATGATGCAAAACAATAGTCAAAAGAATGAAAGCATACCTTGAAGATCTGCTGAGCGTCAAGAACATTGCTTTTAGGAGTGGCGCAAACATCCCACAAGCAGATCTGAGCGTCATCAGAGCCGCTGAGCAAATGACCTTCCTTGAAGGTACTCCAAGACAGGCCATAACCTTCAGAGCTGTGACCCTTGAGCCTCATATCAGGGTTGCAAGCTCCATCAAGCGCTGGCTTAGACGGGTGCTTGCTGTAATCGAACAGATACACCTCCGCACTAACGGTCTTGGTGGCAATCATAAAAGGGTTCTGAGGCATATAGCGAGCTCGATTCACCTCACCTTCGTGAACTATCTGCTGGATAACTTGCACCTAAACGCAAAAGCAATCGACTTTCTTATAATTCAATTCGCTAAACCCTAGAATTAACCTGAAAAATTGTACCTTTCCGGAGGCGCAGCCAAACCCACCAAACTCGGAGCGGTCGTCGTCGTATTGACGCGCTTCGCTCTCGGTGTCTTCAAGCGGAAGCTGAACCTGGGCAATCATGAGATAATTGGGTTCGTTCTCGGAAGTGTGGGTACCGAGAATCATCTTCTGGACGGAGTAGTTTTGACCGGGAGGCTCCTCGCGGCTGGGGAGCCATTCAACGGTAAGGGAAGGCCACTCGAGAGCGTGAGTGATGACGAGGTCGTAGAGGAAAGGAGTGTTCTTCTTCCAGATCTTGTAGTCTTCGTTTATTATACGCTCCTCCGCCTCCCCTCGCATCTCCACGTCGTCTTTCGCCATTTCCGGCTATGAATTCTTTATTCCCGCGCACAAGCAGAAGACAAAAACCCTAAGACAACAGATCTCTTCTCTGTCCTATCTCCTATATATTGGTGGCAAAGAAGATGAAGTAGAAGGAACGAAATATTTTGACAAAAAAAGAAGGAAAGATATCTAATGAGCCTATTTTGGAAAAGCCCATTTAACAGACTTGCAACAACACCCAAGAAGAGAGAAAACGGCGATTTCAATTTATATCAGACTTACTTTTGAAAATTTCAAATAACATACCCACTGTTTATTTTGCCGGTGAAATCATACACCGGTCGCCATATTAGCTGTCACATCATCTAATTTAGCTGATGTAAATGTTACGTCGACAGGATGCCACGTACACGATTTTTTTTAAAATAATCACATTATATAAATAGTTTTTTAGAAAATGTAAAATTTTATAAATTTTATTATTTAGAATGTTAACAAATTTTAATTAAATCATAAAAATTTAACCTTATATAACATATATATATTCATAAATGTTTTGATCTTATCACAATATCGTCATTATAAGAGTTATATATGTGTTGTGATGAATCAAATTTAATGTTAGTGTTGCAGTCGTCTTACTCTCGATAAATCATTGTTGTGTATAGGGTTGCGTATAAAATCCGTAACCTAAAATCTGAACCGAACCCAAACCGTATCCTGTCTTAAACGTAAAAAATACCTGAAAGGATCTTGAAAAGTGTTACAAAACGTATACTGACCCATACTTACAAAAATATCAGTATGAATCTTAGGACATGTTATAAAATAGAATCGAAATCCGAAAAACCTGAACTGAACCCCAACGGATACTCTAACGCTACGATTAAAGAATTTATGATGTAAATTTATTATATAACATTTACAAATATATATCTTATATAAGATTAAAATTTTATGATTTAATTAATTTTTGTTAATATTACTAAATAATAAAAAATAAAAAAATTTACATTTTTAGAAAAGTTATTTTTAAAACGGCTATTTTTAAAAAAATTGTACATGTGGCATCATTGTGAGTAAAATTGGCTAACTTAGCATCCCATCATCGAAATTAGATGACGTGACAACTGATGTGGCGACTGGTGTATAATTTTGCCAAAAAGATAAATAATATGTATGTTAGTACATGTATTTTTTTGCACGGTCATATATAAGCTTGAACATATCTCGATATGTTGGATATGAAATGACGGTTTTGGACACTACGAGTCCTTCCTTTCTTCATGGAGAAGGTCTGGTCCGTTGTGGGCACTTCAGCTACTGATAAAGATGGGAGTAGCGGGCCATTGATGGATTTGGTCGAGGATTTGAAGCCATGGACGTATAGGATAAGCTTCAACACTGAAACATATTGCCCAGGAGGCTTCTTCCCTTATGTTTCCATTGCATTCAAGGTTACAGAGTCTGGAGCATTTCCACGTACCTCTGTTACTTTCACCATTTTCTTTCACAACATACCGTGGGAGCTAGAGCTGCTGCTGCACAGAGTCTTCAAATCATTTGGTTTTGGTTGTACCTGTTGGGATTCATCAGTGGCTACGTCAGAGAATCCGTCATAGACTGCGTTAGGATTTGGTGATGGAAATCAAACAAGATTGAGTAACTTAAACCAAGACAAGGACGTCATGTTAGGAAAAGGAAATGTCACTTTTATGGAGATATAGAAGTCGGCAGGATCCTGGAAATATTACTCTCATGGAGTTATGGAAGTTGCAAGTATTTTGGAATATTTCCTAATAGGTTTATGGAAAGGGGTGAATGCCCTAATCCGACTAGGTTAACCTAATAGACTCCTATTATATAAGAGGAGCTCGTGTGTACTCTTTCTCCTTGGTCCAAGAAAAGACCTAGCTTGGTTTGTGAGCTTTGGTTGTGAGAGAAAGAGACGTGCTATATTTTTTGTACTTGAGATTATAGTGGATTGCCTCTTGCCAGGCCCCAGTGGACGTAAACCATTCTAGTTGAACCACTGGGTAAACAATTTCTTGTGTCCATCTTCTATCTTTTTTGCATTCTTCTTCCTATCTCTATTATTCTACAAACTCAACTTTCTTACTTACGTCGTCGAGTTCGTTAGAGAGTGTATCAGCGAGTTTATGTGTTTGATTTTGGTTCTTGAGTCAAACAGTTTCGTCATTGTGGTTCAACAGTACTGTTACTGGACATATATCAAGACTGTTAAACAATAATAAAAAAACTTTATGTGTTTCTTTTCTCCAAAAGATGGCAAATTCTTACACAAATGAAATATTATTGCTCCAAGCACTTGGATTTTCTCCTGTTTTGACCTCACCATCCCCTTGCTCTGAAACTTGTCTGCAATACACATAAGAACTTGGCCTCCAACAATGCAACCGGAGGAGCTCAGCCACATGCTATGAACTTGTGTTATTCAGAGCCTATGGTACTAAATAACACAGGGGTAGACATCAATAGCAGAAACACAGATCCCAAGTTCATAAATAGGTGATCATTAACAATTCATAACTATAGTAAAAACTATCAATACCTTCC
Organism: Brassica oleracea var. oleracea; assembly: GCF_000695525.1. Lineage (NCBI taxonomy): Eukaryota > Viridiplantae > Streptophyta > Magnoliopsida > Brassicales > Brassicaceae > Brassica > Brassica oleracea. The sequence continues at coordinate 41,215,984 of NC_027756.1, read as the reverse complement.
ACATCGTGAACAAATAGAAAGATAACTGTGAGGGAAGGATAAAAGTCCAGGCCACTCTCAAATCCACCCGACTTAGTTTTGCTACTCCAAAGACGATCATACCGAGGAGTTTTTCTTTTTATATGCAAAAGTAGACACTTTGCCTCTTGTACAATTTTAAAGAAGGGAATAACATTGCTTATTGCAGATTTGACCAGGCATGTATGATGTAGTTGTGTTTATTGTTTTCTAATTACATTATTTTATACCCCCTCCCTATTTTACAAGTTAGCTTTGTCGTTAAGTGACAATGCTGCACTTTTCATATTGTCTGGAAACACCATGGGTTTAAGCCGCATAGCCTCCTCACCTTCGCCGGTCCGTTCCAGTCCTAGACTGTTTTACTTCCATTGCCATCTAAAAATAGAAAGGAGCAGTTTTTCAAGCAGGGGTTCCTTCATCCAGTGTCTCCTTGGTTTCTTTATCAAATCCACTTATTTTTGTTTTCTCCTTCTTAACTTGTTCCTCCAAGGACAAGGGCTTCCTGCTTTCTTTATCTACTTCACTTATTTTTGATTTCTCCTCTTCAGCTTTCTTCTTAGCTTCTGCCTCAAGTTGTTTTCCGTTTTCTTCATGCGCACGGTTGAACAGCCTTACAAAGTTTAGAAGGGTAGACACCACTGCAATTACCATTTTGTTAGATTCAACAACTCTGAAAAACCTTGTTTCACATAATGTTACATATATATATATATATATGCATCTTGTATATGCATACCCTGTTCAAATGGACATTTAGCTGGGTCTTCACCAAAGTAGAGAATTAAGCCATCCACGTTTCGTCCCTGCGTTACATAATTATTTTTTTTCTGACCAACGGTAGAGAAGCCAATAATATATCAAATGCACACTGGATTTTTAGTGACATACCACTCCGGAATAGAGTGAAGCCAAGGACCTTACTTCTGCTTCCGCATAAAGAAGGAACTCCTTCAATATCTGCGAAATAAATAAATAAATAAAAGACCTTGATGTACATTTAGCTCTGTGCATATAAAACTTGATTGTTTTCAAATAAGACTTGATTGTTTCATATAACATAGCTCTGTCTGTGACAAAAAAAAAACATAGCTCTGGAAAAAGGAACTCCTTCAAGTAGAGGCTATGTCTACCTACACTACATAGCCTACTTAACTTTCTCATGAAAAACTTAACTGTTCTCCCAATAAACGATCTGAGAAAGCATTGAAAAGGGAACTAGTGATCGAACATAGATACCTTGTTAAAGTTATGTGAGATTGGGCCATCATTTTCGGACAAGGATAGTTCTTGTACGACTTTCTCCAGTCCCTTGTTTATTGCTTGCATCTCCTCCGCCAAAAACTTCAGTTGAATCTGTATTATCAAAGTAAAGAAAATTTAACACAGTTTTCAAGTTTCTTACCAAACCGCACATGAAATGTGATAGCTAAGTACCTTTGTTGAAGGCTCAAGTGAGGATAAATCTTTCGTGAAATCTAAAACTTCTGGCATTTTCTCAGCAAGAATCTGCAGACAATCCATCAGAATATAATTTTTTTCTTTATCTAGTTCATCCACATAGCTACAGAAGCATTACAGGAGCTTACCTTGCATAGATAATGCATCAGAGTCATACGGTTATTACGCGCCCGTGTTTCACTGAGTTTTGGCAGACTGTCCAGCTTAAACCCCACCGCAGCACCTAGACAGAAAGTACATTCAGCGCAGGATAAAAGATATAACCTATAGTTTCTGCGTTTCATTTTCAAACTCACCCCTAGCTGTCCCCTGGTTTAAGGCGTTTCCAAGGGACAAAACTGTCTGCATTATTCTTTTGAATTTCTCAGAATTCTTTATCTGATGAAAAGAGGAACAACAGAGCATTTGTGAGATATGTTTAATCACGTTGGGAGACCCGACAAGTTGAGTCTGACTAACCTGTTCTGCTGCGGAGTTCACAACACTTAGACTATTCTTGAGTTCAGAGATCTAAAACAAGTGTTTACTAGTGACCATTAGTACTAAAACCAAAGCTCAGGATACTCGTAATTAGTAGGGAATCAGTTTTCAAACCTGAGAACGGAACTGAATTTTGAATGAGAATACCCTAAGCTTTGTTTCCACTCGTGGGACTTTCATCATCTCTAAGAAGAACTGTCCAAACAATTTCAAGAAGCATATAAGATGTTATCACTCTGATGGCTACTCCAATAAAACCACAAAATTGTTTCAAAGTTCTGTACCAGCTCGCATTTTCCAAGCTTGTCCACGTCACCAGTGTAACCCTGCAAACCATGCAAAAATGAAGAAAAATCAGAGAAACATACAAAAGGTGGATCACAGTATACCCATTTTGTGTAGGGGTTACTGGCTTTTGGAATCAAAACAGCAGAAAATTAGTTAGGAGTGCACTTCTTATACCTTAAGTAATTCCATTTCTTCTCTTGTTGGACAAAACTTGATTAGATTCTCAACCTGATCAGCATCAAGAGCCGATTCCTCCAGGTTAAGCACTGAGTACTGCCAATATTTACATAATCAATTTAGCTTTTAATTGTCATTAACATTTTACCCGATTAAACTGCCATCATTACAGAGCTTTATATTACCATCAAATCATGCAGAGGTACTTTCACTTTTGAAAGCATAATTTCACAATTGTATGCTCGCCTGTGTTCAATCTGCAAGATAAGAGTTCCTCATAATAGTAAGTATTCCCATCGACAAAACTATCATTTTATGGGAAACATATCAGAATCGACACAGGAACACAAATTTTAACTCTAAAATACACAATTTACCAGTTGAACTTTCTCGGGTTTAGGTCCACGAGAGCTATTTGGTCTCGACTTTCCTGCCTCTTCTGGAGCAGATGAGAAAAGACTTTCAAGCTCTGTCATGTCAATCTCAGGAGCCCTTAAACAACAACATGTAAGAACTAATGGCTTAGAAATCATACAAGAAATGAAGGCATCAGAGAAAGAAGTAACGACAAGATGAACAACGCATACTTAGAAGCTTCGCTAGACATTTGTGTTTCTGCCCATAAGCTCCCATTAACAGCTCTTGTCAGTTTCAACCAGTGGTATGGCTTCAACTTTTTGGCTGTATTCTTTGAATTTACACGTAACATTCTCCCTTTTCCTGATGAAAGAGACCCACCTGGTAAAGCAGGTGTCGGAGGCACACCAGTACCAGAAGATGGGGATGACTTAGTTCCTAATTTCGGAGGAGGGGGTGGTGCTGATGGTGACCTCATCTGACCTAACGGGGGTGGAGGTGGTGCTGACGGTGCCTTCATCTGACCTGGTGGAGGTGGTGCGTTTGGAGGGGGAGGAGGAGCAGGAGGCCGTGGAGGTGCAGGAGGTGAGCTTTTAATCGCAGAGTTTCCATGAGATTGTGGTATCGGGGGAGCTGGAGGAGGAGGGGGAGGGG
>NC_027756.1:41168452-41212428 GCF_000695525.1 Brassica oleracea var. oleracea | reverse complement strand
CAGCTATAGCTGGCGCTGGGGGTGGTACAGGAGGGGAAACTCTAGCGACTGTATTCTCGTCTGAATGCTGCATTGGAGGAGGAGGTGGGGGAGGAGGTGGCGGTCGGGGTAAACCATGTGTTTTGTCTGAGTTAGACACTGGAGAGGCAGCGATAGCTGGTGCTGGGGATGGTATAGGAGGGGAAACTGCAGCGACTGTGTTCTGATCTGAATACTGCATTGGAGGAGGAGTAGGAGGGGGAGGAGGTGGCGGTTGAGGTAACCCATGTGTTTTGTCTGACTTAGACACTGGAAGAGGTAATCTCGCCGGTTGTCCAAGAGGTGAAGCCACATCATTGGGAGCTCCTATTGGAGGTGAAGCAGGACAAAAAGAACCAGATGTCTCAGCTTGGGAAGGTTTGGTAGGATCAGCTGATAATGTAGCAGATGGCAGAACCGACGATGATTTTGTTATTCTAGAAGACTCCTGAGGAGAAACATCGGATGCAAGAGAAGTTGGAGGCAGTGTCACGGGATGTTTTTCGTTTGGAGTTGTTTGATGAAATGTAGAGCCAGCTAATGACACCCACGAATTTCCCTGTGAAACTGTTTCAGCCGGTTGGACAACAGAATGCTGCAACTTTTCTGACGGTTGAGAAGCAACAGTTGGAACCGGAGGAGGTGAAGGAGGGGGAGGTGCTGCTACTGGAGCCAACGATGTTATAGTAGGATGAGGTAGTGGCGGCGTGGAAGACGCAAATGAGACCACTTTCCCATTATTTTCCTGTGCTTTTTCAGAGAATTCAGAACCGTCCACAAAAGGTTTAACCGTTGCAGAATGATGCACAAGCTTGAGAGAAGGGGACTCTTGACCTGACAACTTTGTTGCATCCTGGCTACTTATCTGAAGGACAGAATGCGTATCTTCTGCTATAAACTTCTTGGCTGTACCAGTAGGTTGTTTCTCCGGTGAGTCCACCGTTTCAACCTCGGACACTGAAGACAATTTTAACTTTGCATTACTATCCATTGCTGCCTGTTTCACTAAATCATGGATACTTTTGGGGCTTAACCCTTGTAGTCTTGGGCTTGAATTCCCCCCCTCTGGTCTTTCATGGACAGCATTTGCAATAGCTAAATGCTGAAGCATATTGCGAGTGGCATCCGTCTGATCAGCCCAGTCAACTTGATTGAAGAGCTCCTGAACTTTGGAAAAAACTTCTATTGGAAGACCATCTTTCTCCTCCAAGCACGAAAAATCCATGACGTCAACAGACGAGGCAGCATCCATATCTGAGAAGAGAAGCTTCACGCAGAAAAGTACTCTTTGTAAGTTACTAAGCTAAAAAGGAGTAGCCGCGCATAACATGTAAAGAGAATATGAGTACATACCTCAACTCTGAACCCCTTTGGGAATTGGTCTTTAATATGCCATAATGTGTCTACTTCGTCACGGTTAAGCATCAAGATGTTTGATCTAATAAAAGCTGTGTTGAAAACCACTCGAAACAACATGACCTCTCTTACCAGGTCGTCGTTCAAACTGAGGCACTCAATCACGATATCACCTTGAACATGACAATTGATGTCAATCTTGACTAATTCACATTCTGCCTGCAAAACCAAATAAAATGCAACAGAAGGCTGATCAATGATCAAAATGATCTCTCTAGTTAAGATCATAAGATGAAGATGCAATTTGGCTTTTATCTATCATATGCTAGGCCAGAGGTCACGTTATGATTATGAATCTGCCGTGAACAATACCTGCTTATAGACCCTAAGGTGTTTGCCTTTCTTAGGAGTGGAGTACAAAAGCTTGGGCTTTTTATCATCAACAAAAAGCGGATCCTGACCATAGACCCGGAAGATTGGGCGGCAGCCTCCTTGTCCACTCACATCAGGAACAAATCTCAAAATAACACAGTCCATAGTGAGAGCCCTATCCAGAGGAGGCCATTCAGAGACCAGATTCCTTCTAGACACGTACTGTAGATATCGACACTGAGAAGGAATAGGGTTCAACGGCGAGAACAACTGCAGAAGCTCACGCGGAGCCTGCTTGTAGATCATATCCAAAGTCTTTAACTCGCCACTGTACTGCTTCCTGTATATAAGCAGCGCAGCTAGCATGAAAGCCAGAACAGGCCAAGCCCCTCGCTCGCAATGCATAAGCAACAAGTTACTTGGGCCAAGCGAGAGCCAGCTTTCACTCGAGCGGAGAAAATGGTGCATGACTTCCACAGGCAATAAAGAGCAGCCTTCGTAGTGGCGAGGGTAATCCATTATGGTCAAGCCGTGTTCTGATAAGACATCAGCCATCACGCTACGAGTACCCACTTCACGGAAATTAAAGACAAGAGAGGATACATCGGGGAAGTGCTCCTGCAGCTGGTTGATTACTCCCGCCATGTAAACTTTGTAGTTCTCTTCTTCCCAAGAATCGGAGGAGAAGCAGCAGTCAAACACTGCAAAATAAAGATAAAACATTTGTCTTCAGTATCAGTGTCTTAAAAGCCAATCATGATTTAAAATTTTAAAAAATCCTATTTTTATCGCAGACACACAAACATTGCTAAAGCTATCAACTTTCTGGGAAAGTAGAAGATCACAGATCAATATTTGACCTAGATCAAAGACAAAAACGATCTAATTTCACAGAAGGTAGCAATGAACATAGAAAGCCTCGATTTTTTCAGACACTCAGATTCATAAGACCGGGAAGTAGAATCAGACAGAGAATAGAGAGAAACAGACCGAAAACTCGGTCGCAAATCTCGAGCAAACCATCTGGAGGCTTGCGGTAGAACAATTTGCGAAACAAGGCCATTGAATCAAAACCCTAAACCCCCTTCTTCTTCTTCTTCTCGTTGGACACAGAATCGACGACCTTTGTGTTTACTTTTTTTTTGAAATCTGTTAGGAAGAAGGAGATGTAAAAATGGTGTTGTATCCAGGAAGAGGAGAAGGTCAGCTTCTTCTGGCGCGTTTTACTGACGACGTGGATCCCATTATCAGCCGCCATCTCTTTCGTCGTGCCACGTGTCTTCTCATCTACGGACGCATCGGCATTAATCTCTCTAAGGCCGTTTTTATTTTAATGGGCTTTTTATTTAGGCCCATGCGTAAAGCCCGCCTATGCCTAAAGAGCAGACTCCTCTTTTCATGCAGTGTAGTAGTAGTAGATCCTGGCTCTTTTCAACTTCTTTATTGGTTCTTAGTTTCAGACCTTCAGTTCAAAGAATAATAATGGTTCATAACTATAGGAGCTCCTTTTTAGGCTTTTAGCATAACTTTACTTAGCCAGTTCGGTTCTGTTTTAGCATAATTCTGATCTGTTTTGTGTTTGTTCTGTTTGTAGAGATCCTTGCCATGTTCAACTTCTCTAATGGTGTTGTAGATTCTTAGTATCAGACGTTCAATCCAAATATAAAATGATGTTAGTATAAAATTTGCTAAAAATAGTGAGTTTGGCTATTTTTATCCAAAAACTAAACTCTGATCAGTCCGTTAATAAACTACTTTGATGGGCATTCTGTTTCTCCTATTTTAGACGTCAGTTTAGGGGGGCTCAAGTCAGATGAATTATTCCTATTTTCCAATGTGTGACAGAGTAAAAAAAAAAAGGTGCGAAACAACATCTTAACAAATATTAACTTGGTTGATTTGCCGATGATCTGAAGATTTAAAAGCATTGGAAAATTGTGTGTTTAACATGTAAGCAACTAGAATACAACACCACCTCTTATGTCTGATGTATTATTACATATATAACATGTAAGCAACTAGAATACAACACCATTTTGCTTTATTGAGAAGAAGAGGTATGCACTAAAATGAGTCTCAAAGGCAGAAGAACGGAAAGAGTCGGTGTTTGTTTAGAAGAGATCAATGTCAATAGAATTCACAAGCACCCCATCATCTTCCCAGTTTATATCTTTGGCTTTCGGATCTTTCTCTATTATACGCAACGGTGCTTCCAATGGTGGAGGGCTCTGCAATCACTCTACATGTGTTAGCCGACAAACACGACTGTATGGACATGAAGTAATATATGAAAGTTATAGTCCTACCATGCCTCGTATGAGAGGCCAATTGATCCCGCGGAAGAAAGCATGCTGTTTTATCTCATTTGTCCCACCTTTGGATCCTAACCGACTGCTTGGATCTCTATTTAGCAACATGTTGATCAACTGTCTACCTACAAGACTTACCTGCACCAATTCATGGTTAAATTAGTATTTGTTTTTTTTTTTCATTTGCAAGACAAACATGTTGTTACAAGATAGATGGATAGATAGATAGCTCACAGGGATACTGCTGGGGAAGGTGAGATCTTTGTGCAAGATGTTGGCAAATGTTTTCTGCCTATTCTTACCCCTGAAAGGTGTGCGACCATAAAGCATCTCATACAACAAGATACCTAGTGCCCACCAATCAATAGCACTCGTATGCCCAGAGCCCGTGATTATCTCCTGTAATGATTAGGTAAACTATGAATAGACACGCATTGAGGACAGCAGCTGCAAATGAAGAGATAAAACATTAAGTGCATGACCGTACAGGCGCAATGTATTCTTCAGTCCCTACAAACGAGTTTGACTGGGCGTTTGGTTCTGCAACAAATGTCGGTAATGGTTGACTCTTGGATCTCCTTCGTTTGCTAGGTGCAGGTGGAATAATAAGCTGCACACAATAATTCTCCTAAGTATCACATATCTTTATATTATCAGTAAATAAATGGAGTTGGAGTTAAAAAACACAAGTACCTGGGGTGTGCAGGCCGTCATGAATGATAGATCAAAGTCTGCTAATACAATGTGTCCATCCTTCATGAGCAGTATATTTTCAGGCTTCAGGTCTCGGTACACTATTCCTGTTTATGGAGCATATATACTTATTTTAAACGAAACTGCTAGAATGATTGGAGGAAAAGACTACTCAAGGCGTGTGGCTAAATGTATAAACAAGAAATGTTTAGATTAACAGAGACAAGGATTCATTTCACTATTTGTTACCTAAGCAGTGAAGATATTCTAAGCCAATAACGACCTCTGCTGCATAGAACCTGATGACAAAGAAACTAATTAGAGTTACTCATACGGGTAAGAACACCACATTGATATATGCTTCTGACCAGTGGATCTTGTGTCACACATAATGGAGCAAATTAGAGTGAGTACCTTGCTGAATCCTCCGACAAAAATTTCATCGGTTGTCTGTCAAGCAGTGCAAACAACTCTCCACCGGGGCAGAAGTCTGTAATCAAACAAACATGCGTAGATGTCTGGGGCCAGAACATAACGCTTTAGCAATGAGAAGCAGGAGCTGAAATGATCAGAAACAAAAAAGTAGAAAAAAATTACCTGAAAGGAAGCGTAGAGAGTGGGAAGGAAAGGATGATCCAGAAGGGAAATGATTTCTCTTTCGATGCATGCTCTGTGAACCTGTATAAAAGCTGCACGTTGTCAATGAGAGGTATAATAGAAAATTTCATTTTTAGGATGAAAAGGGAACTCATTCTCCATCATATACCTTGTTACGATTCAACATCATGGTTTTCTCCATTGCCTTCATGGCATACAACTCACCTGTGCCTTTCAGTTCAACCAAATGGACACTATGTATCCCATAGAAGCAAAATCATGTAAGTATATACAAAGTAAAAGGAGACTAGAACATATTTTTACATCAAGTTTACTATTATGGTACCTGCCAGTATCACCAGAGCCCAACGGTTTTATTGGCTTGAAATGGTGTAGTCCTACTGTTTCTCCACTTGCTTGGATCTACAAAGGAGACTATAGCAATCAAAACAGGATGACAGAAACAAAGTAAAACAGTAATGTAGTTTGATGCATGCCTTCTGTATTGCTTTCCAGGACGTACTCTCCTTCTTGTGAGGCAAAGGATAGACAGGTTTTGAGTGTGCAGCCCACAGGTCTTCAGGCCGCTAAACACACATCAAAGATCGATTGCATTTTATACCTTTGCATCTTTGTTAAGTAACCATGAACTAATGAAACTTACCATATTAGCATCTGGAAGTTCTCTGACAGCTTCATCTACATTTGTTGCTGTAGCTTTCACCTGAACAATGTGATAAGTCTCCTCTGATGGAAAAGAGATTTTTTTTTTAAAAGCGCAGAAGGATATGAACTAAGTACCAGTTTAGAACTCTGCATCTCTGTTCTCTCAGATAAACGGTTTCGGAGAGGTTCCACATGATCACTTCCATCAAGCTGCACACCGATGAAGTATTGAAGCTCTCCCTGGTGATGAAAAAATTCATGTAGTCAGCAAAATATCAAAAAAAAATTTCAAGTATCTGAATCTAGACATAATAATCTCATGGCGACCTTTTGATCACGCATAGGTTGCAAGTGGAATAAGTTCCAGAATTTCTTTCCTGCAAATGATTCAGAGGACTGATGAGCATCTGCAGTTGAAAATTTGCAGGAGAATTATTTGAAAATGTTCATTATCAGATAACTTACCGCTCTTCGTGTAGTTTATCAACTGGACAGTTATCTCCCTTTGCTCTCTAATTGCGTCTCTTATCTTCTGGACAGTCGCTTGATCTGTCTCTGGCCCCTGAAGAAACCTGAGGCCAACCACTTTGCACATCTTCATATCCGGCATGATGAATCTCATGAGTGAAAGGTACAAGGAGAAGAATATTCACATACCGACAGTTTCTCCCCAAAATTTCCTCACGTGTATACTCTGTCAGTTCAAGAAAGCTGTCTGATGCAAATATCTGCAGAGAAAACAATTTGCATCATTATATGTTTACCACATGTCTATGCCAACATAGCAGCACACTTGACTAATATAATCGATATATGACTGAAATAAACATACAATAGGAGTATCAGGAAGACGAGGATCACTGATGACGAAATTCTTCTCTATGCGCTCAAGAGTGGTAGCCAGATCAATCCCTTGACGAATATCCCTTTCTCTTTCTAAACGGTCCCAACTGTCCCTCGGCTCTATTACTTCTGTGCTCAACATCAATTCTTCAGGTTCCACACTAGGAGCATCAAGTGATTTGCTCTTTGACCTGCACGTTGCATGAGGGTTGATCAAAAAATCATTCAGGGTATATATCTACAGCTTTCAGAATATGTTAGAGAATACATTCTAAGGCTTAGCACAAGGTTACAAAAGTACACAACAAATAAATAGAATAGAGTAGGACATTGCAGCAACTGGAGTTTGGCAATGATATCAAACAAGTTGCTTTCAGCAAAATGCTGGCACTTCCATCACACTTTTGTGAGCAAGATACATGCCTTTAAGGATTTAATGTTTACGAGTTATCATGGATATGGGGGTGAAAAAGACTCACTTCGCTGGAGTAGAAACACGTCCAGGTGTTCTGGCTGACTTTGAAGCCTCATCTGGTTGTATAGCTTGTCTAACAGGTGTAGTGGTAGTAGTACTACCAGGCGTCACCATTACATCATTGCTCACTGAATCTCGCACTTGAGACTTGCGATGTCTCACTGTTTGCACGACCTCAGTAATGGAATCCAAAGCTTTCTCCTTCTGGCGAGCTGAACCAACATCAAAATCATGACATGTTAACATTCATTGTTCTTATCACACAAAAGAAAAGAAAAATTCGTTAATTCTATAGAGGGAAGCAGAAACCATCATATCGGATCAGGGATTTGGAGAGTCCATTAGGCCTCAATGCTTTATCGTTCACGCCTTCTGTGTATTTGCTTACTTCAACCTGCATCCTGCAATACAGGAGAAGACGGAAGCGTGAGAATGATTGGTAGAGGAGACAGTTAACTAATAAAGGAAAAAAAGGGGGAGGTACCCAATGAATTTGATGGTGTTGCCTTGGTCATCCTTAATAGGAGTGATTGTGAGAAGATTCCAAAAGGGAGTTCCGTCCTTTTTGTAGTTCAAGAGCCTTCCACAGTAACTCTTTCCATTCTTGACAGCATCTCTGATTTTGGCAACCTCTTTCTGGTCTGTGTCAGGCCCTTGCAGAAACCGGCTGCCATGGGTTTCAAAATCAATATCATGCTACGTATCAATCATGGATGAAACTAGAAAAAAAAAAGATTTTATGAGAGGAGACGTACCAGTTTCTTCCAACAATCTCTTTCGAAGAATAACCAGTCATGGTGAAGAATCCACTGCTGGCATATACTATGGGACAGTGTGGCTGTGTAGCATCAGAGACGACAAAAGTCTGCTGCAACGTGGAAAGAGCGGTTTTGAGCTCCTGCGACACTCTAGGAAAGGCCCCAGATTCAGAAGATGATGATTCTTCAGATGACCTCCTAGACGTCTTGCTTCGGTCCACTTCACTAGACACCTTGAAACTAATGCCATCTTCTCCTGAGTCAGGCTTAACAGCTGATAAACCCCACTCGGCAGTTCTCTCTGCTAACTTTGCAGTATCTTGAAACTCCATCCACTTACTGCTGCTTCCTTTTCCATTTTCATCGTGAGGCTTTGATGAAGAAGAAGCTGAAGCTGATCCGTTTACCTCTTTACCACTCGAGGGGTTGAAAACCTCAAGGGATTTGCGTTCACTTAATGGCTCTAAATCCGTGAAGATAGACGGAGGGGCTCTTGGCCTCTCCATAATGTTTCTTTATTCTCTTTCTTTTGGCGAAACAGAGGCTACAAATCAAAACCAGACAAGTTCACCACAGAGTTAGATAGGTAGATGACACACCTGGTACCGGGAACATCCAATAAATGGCATTAAAGGTGTTTGAAAGCAATCAAGAAACACGTTAAAGAAAGATTGAAGTTGATAATAAAAATAAAACGAAAATAAATAAAGACCAGACGTGTAGCTTTATCAGCTGCAACTCTGGATATATAGTACATGGCTTTAATAGGAGCAAAGACGATGAGAAAGCTTTGATAGTTGAAAACTCACAACTGTACAATAATGTTTCTGAGGCTGCAAATGAGCGATGCGGAGGGATAGACATCGCTTTCGTCTATTAAAAACTCACATGGACCCATGAAGGAAGGACCACACCCTATGTTTACCCTAAATACGTGCACTCTTGTTCATCATTCCCCTCTTTTGTAATTTCTTCATCATCTTGAATTTATTACACTCTCTATTCACATTTGCAATAATTGATTTGAAAAAAAGCAGACAAACCGACACACCTGCTTCTCAGGTTCGGTAACTGTAATATCATAAAGTGAAAATTAGATAGAACTCAGTAACTTACGAGTGTCTGAGTAGCACATGCGCCATTTGATTAGACGGAAGACGAACACTGTGTGTATCGTCTTTCTCCCAGGATGCTTTCGCAGACGACGAAACAACAATTTTGTCTTGCGTCTATTCATTCACCGTCTGTTTCAGCTTTCAAATAATGGTCGATAAATTAATTAAGGCGGACCCCACCCCATAAGCAAAAACCTCATCAGGGATGTTAGTGGGCCTGTTCTTTTCCCACTTAAAGCCCATTATGACCTTTAATAATGGGCCTTATCATATTAATGAGGGAGAGAGACTAGGGGAAGAGAGGAAGAAACTGAAGCAGCAGAGAAAGAAAAACAATGGAGGGCGGCGGCGGCGTTAGGCTTCATGTCGGAGGATTAGGAGAAAGCGTCGGGAGAGACGATCTTCTCAAGATCTTCTCTCCCATGGGTTCCGTCGAAGCTGTCGAATTTGTCAGGACCAAAGGTCGCTCCTTTGCTTACATCGACTTCTCTCCCGCCTCCGAGAACTCACTCACTAAGCTCTTCTCCACGGTGAGCTGATTCGATCCGCCTCCTTCTCTTTCCTTATTCCCTGCTCTCTATTGTTCTTAACCGTGATTCGATTTTGGCAGTACAATGGATGTAAGTGGAAAGGAGGGAAGCTGCGGCTGGAGAAAGCCAAAGAGCATTACATGGCTCGCTTGAAGAGGGAATGGGCAGAGTCAGCTTCTGTTTCTGCTTCTTCTGATGACACTGTTAAAGCCCCCGAGGAGTCACCTCCTTCCACTCACCTTAACATCTTCTTTCCCAGACTCAGAAAGGTACCTAAAAAGCTCATCTGTTACATCTAAGGTAGTAGTAGTAGTAACTTGGAGTTGGGGATTAGGGTTGAGATGACTTTGGTTTTGGTGCAGGTGAAAGCTATGCCACTAAGTGGAACTGGCAAACATAAGTATAGCTTCCAGCGTGTTGCGGTGCCGTCTCTTCTTCCCAAGACTTTTTGCGATTGTGAAGAGCATTCTGCTTCTCTCACGCCTCAGGAAACTCATGCCCGTGATGTGGAAGCGCTTAATGTGGGGATAAACGTAGAAGAGGTGAATATTATGAACTCCGTGATGAATAAGCTTCTTCAGAAAGACGACAGCGTCATCAGTGAGAAAGATGACATCATCGTAGATACCAAAGATAACATTTTGATCAATGTGGTATCTAATGGGAAGGACATGATGGACGCTGAGCTGAGTAACTTGTCAAGAAAACGGGTACTTGTAGCTAATGTTTTTTAGTTTTCGTTTACCTAATAGTGTGGCATATACATTATCCCTGATCTGGCTCTTTTATTTTATCTTAACTCAGAAATCAATGCTCGATCAAACACCAGCAGAAGGATATACTGAGGGACAGAAGGGGAACCACCTTCATCCAAACAAGAAGAGGCAGCCAATCATCCCAGAGGGAAGTGGAAGACAGGAAGGTTCACAGGCCATACGTGAAAAGAAGAAACCTTCTGAAGTCGATCCGGATGAACCAAGCAGAACAACAGGCGTCAAGAAGGCGAATGACAATATTTCCTGGTCTCAAAAGTCTTCCTGGAAAGCACTTGTGGCCAATGGAAACAGCAGTAACTTTAGCGTATCCAGTTTCTTGCCGGATGTTAGCTCCAGTAAAGCAGTACAACCTGCATCAGACACCGACGTTGAAGGTTCAGACCACTCAGAGTCAGAAGATACTGACGTTGTAGATTCAGACCACTCAGAGTCAGAAGATGATGACGTTGAAGGTTCAGACCACTTAGAGTCAGAAGATGCTGACGTTGTAGTTTCGGACCACTCAGGGTCAGAAGATGCTGACATTGAAGGTTCATACCACTCTGAGTCAGAAGATAATGACGGTGTAGGTTCAGACCACTCAGAGTCAGAAGATGCTGATGTTGACGGTTCAGAACACTCAGAGTCAGAAGATATTGGCGTTATAGGTTCAGACCACTCAGTGTCAGAAGATACTGACGTTGCTGACATAAATGTGGATGCTGAAACAGAGGAACTTGCAGCAAGCACCGAGGGCGACAGTGAGGATGGAAGTTTGAACGTGGAAGAGGATGAGAATGCAGCAGAGAATTTGAATGCAGAAAATGAAAGCTTAGATCATGATATGGACGAAGAAGAGACAGAGAAAGGACAATTGGAAGCTTCTAAGAAGTCAGCAGGAGGTTCATTATGGCTTCAGAAGGCTTCTTGGACTCAGCTGGTTAGGGACCAGAATGCTTCATTCAGTATTACTCAACTCTTCCCGAATTTACCTCCTGAGAAGACCGAAGCAGATAGAGTGAACAACAGTGGAGATGGCCAGTTCACCTACTCTAACCAGAGTGGAAGTGCCAATGGTGTCGAGGCTGCGGGAGTCCACGGGGCTAGTAGTAGTACCCCTCTGAGAAGTTTAAAAGAGAATCAGCAGACTCTGAAGGCTAAGAATGTGAGTGGAGGAAGTAGATTGGGTGTGAAGAGGCCGATTAGGAGAGAGATTGGATCAGGGGAGACTTGCGCTTTTATGAGAAGCGAGACTTCTGTGAGCGAGTGGAAAAGGGCTAAGAAGGCATTGAGCGAGCCAAGCAGAAAGAAGAAAAGTGAAGAATGAGTTGGATTGTAACAGATCTAAAAAAGCTCTTCAAATTATGTATTCCTCTGCGGGTTTTGTGTTAGTTATACATTTTGTGCTCTTTATTTAAGTTATTGACGTTCACTGGTTTGAAGCATTTCCCGTTAGATAAAAAAGGACTAAAAGTTCATTGATGAACTGAATTTAGACAATAAACGTGGAAGTGTTGGTAAACAGATGAAGCATGAATTCAAGGTAAACTGTAAGATACAGTGTTATGTTTTAACCAAGTTCTCGATGCCAACAGAAAATTGCTAATATGAAATGGAAAGAAACAATCACTATCGATCTTTGAGTTCCTGCTCGAACTGGCCAAGTTTCAGGCGTATAGGCTCCAGGAACTGCTTCATATCCAACCCAACTTGCTGCTTCAGTTTCTGGGAAAGCTCTTTGTCTTCACTGAGCTTCACGTTCACCTGCTCATTGCGCAAAGTGTACGCCGTTTATCAGTGTCCAAATATCCTAATCATCCTCTTCCCAACCATATCAAAAACTCTCTAGCATAAACGTTACCTCAAGATCATCAAGCTCGCCGAATGAGAACTCAGGAATGTCGAGACTCCCCTTCACCTTTTTCGTGTCCTCTTCAAAAGACCACTCTCCTGAGTAAATCACCAAACATAAAACGTATGGAAAAAGCAAGTACTGTTTACACGAACAACGACTACGAGAAGATAAGTATCAACTATATAACTCAAATGGAATACATTTTAATATCAGAGCTTCTAAAAGCCAAAATGGTGACGCCAGTGGAGAGTCTTTACCTTGGACTTTGAGGGAAAGCTCGTAAGTATAGCCAACTCTTTTCTTGTTCCGGACTGTGACCAAGAAAGCCTAGCGAGGGGAGAGGAACAACCAACGGATCATCATCACCCATTCAAGGACAAACATAGAGAACAACACAAAGATGAAAAGGAGAAAACTCACATCTCCAACACATCTGTTAACATCTATAATCTCAGCTTTTCCAGAAGAGAATTGCAATGAACCCACTGACACCAGCAGCTCCTGCGAGTACAAAACATATTAACACTTTGAAAGAGAAAGAACAATAAGGGGAAAAGAAAGAAAGAAAGAAGAAACCTTTAATCGATCAGTGGCCCATTTCGTGATATTTTTTTCCTCCCAAGTGCCAGCCTATGTAAACAAGGAAAATTAAGAGAATGCACACAAGAACTTTAACTGATGAAAATGGAATAGCGAACCTGATTCCATAGGGAGCCGAGGGCAGGAGCATTGGAAGCGACGACGTCGTTGTTGGTGAGCTTCTGTGGCGGAGGAGGAGGAGCTGCGTCCGCTGTGGCTTCTCTCACCCAGTACCTATACGATCCCTCTTTCTTCTTCTCCTCCTCCATGATTTTACTCTCTCTCTCTCCTCTCCTCACTCTCTCCTTCTCATTTAATCTAGGGTTCCTCCGATGTCTCCGGAACTTTCTAGCCTCTCAGAACCAAAATTTTCTATTATTTTCTTACGAATCTTTGTTTTTTCGAGATTGGTTAAAGATGCTGTTCTCGTTGTCTCCAGTGGGGCCCACTCCTGACCCAACCACAAGTTAGGCTTTTCAGTCTTGTCTCTTTTTTTTTGTCAAAGTTCTTTCAGCCTTGTCTATTTACTGTTCACACAATCTTTTCTAAGCACCATCTTCGTCAGTCACGTTTTTTATACTTTTGAATCCTATACTTTTGCAACTGAATCAGATAACAGATTACAATAGTTCTTGCCCAAGCGAAGATACAAAAAGAGTGATGAACTTCACTGTTTAATAAAGGGACAAAAAAAAAGGGTTGTATGGGATTTTGATTCTTCGTTTACATTTTAAAACGTCAGTTGATCTTTGGCTTAGGAGCTCTTGGCTTGAAGGCAGCGTAAAGAAGTATCAGAACTACGAGCATGGCGGGAACTGTCGTCATGTCCATTTCCACTTTCACCTTCCTCTCTTTTGAACAGTGAATTGGGTGCAAAACCTCCACTGTTGCATTCACTTCTCTTACGAATCTGATACAAAAGAAAAGGGCCCGACTGGTTAGCAAAACCATTCCTATAACAACAGCAGGTGCAAAAGGTGTATTACTAACCCGCTCGTGGCTTCCTCTAAGGTATACAGAAATCTCATTGCGTCTCCATAACGCGTCTCTCCCGCAATATTCGAAAGCTGATAACATTATGATATAATTATTTGACGTACTTGTACTTTATGAACCAAAGAAAAGTAAAATAAAGCA
This sequence comes from Brassica oleracea var. oleracea, assembly GCF_000695525.1. Taxonomy (NCBI): domain Eukaryota; kingdom Viridiplantae; phylum Streptophyta; class Magnoliopsida; order Brassicales; family Brassicaceae; genus Brassica; species Brassica oleracea. The sequence goes on along the minus strand of NC_027756.1, from coordinate 41,198,370 downwards.
ATGTATGTGTACTCACTCGTCTCCATAGGCTGATCACGTACTTGTACTTGTTCATCAGCTCACGTTCCCTCGATTTGAAGATTTTAAACGATTTTTCATCTTGTTTCTGAGTCAAGGATATTAACACTAGCATATATATAAAGACGAGCAGACAATAAAACCTCCTCATAGTTAATAACTCATAACCTCTACTCTAACTGCAGGCATAAAGAAAAAATCCAAAGGATACTCGTTCGCTCCAGCCGCAGAAGATGAATCCCTGAATTCACTGCTTGTATTGACTCTTCAAGCGCCGTAATCATATAGCTCCGGGCAATTGTATCAGATTGAAACTGCGATATCTGCCAACCTTGAGAAGTTGTTGAAAATGGATTGCAACCCACTGACCATGTCCAGTCCTGTTAAACACAATTTTTTTAAAGATGCTTAGACGGACCATCAGCTTCTTCTTTTAGCTGAAGATTATAATCAGTGTTTGTGCTAGGTTTCACAAGCTTGCAGAAGTTACCAGCAAACGAAAAAAAAATCATATAATTACAAAGCAATGCTATTTAGTGTACTCTGTAAGAATAACTCCATACCTCAATTGCACTTTCATGAGCTACACTGTAGACAAGATGAAGAGGAAGCAATCCGGCTAGATGTTCAGCAACAGAAGCCATGGCCGCTTTCACCGGGCTCCTATGTTACAAAGACAAGGAATAAGGAAAAACTGATTCATGATGCCAAAATCTAATTAGACCTATCACTAAAACTCTGCTAATAAAAAGCTGCTAACATGTGTGTTAAAACCTTAGATCCCATAAAAGTGATCGACCATTGCATTGCAAATGGCTCTCCCATGCAGATGCCTCCGATTGAACAACAACGACCATATTTGAAAGCGCCTTTGCTTGATAATGCTTGTCAATCAGCAGCGGATCCCCATTGATGAGCCAAAAGATAGGGATTTCAAGAGTAGCCCTGCTGTGGGCATGGCCTCCTGAGTTATAACAAGGATAGCTCACAGTGTCAATGTCAGTCACTATGGATCCACATCAACCAATGCATGAGATCCAGTAGACAAAAAAAAAACATATAACGTGATAAACAGACAGCTGAAATGAAATTGACTGAGCAGTAGGAAAGGAGCTAATTCCCAAATGGATCAAGTCTAAATGAAGACGGTAGTAAAAATATGTCACAACTTGAGGACAATGAATAATACCGTAGCTCAGATCTTATGCAGTTGTCTAACGACGGCATACTACTGTAGGACGGAAATTTGAAATACATATGCAAAACGAAGAACAGTCCTCATAGTTTCTCAACAGTAACCATCTATATAGATGTCTTGGCCATAGTGTCTACACTAATATTTTTAGACAGACATCAGGAACATCAAATCAGTTTTCCTGGTAGCAAATTAGTTTCAAGCGTAGATTACAAAAAGGCTTCTTTTATAAAAAAAAAAAAGGTGCCCCAACAAAGCAAATTTAATGGTAGCAACTTCAAAACAAAAATACTTATATAACAGAGAAAATTTCGGCTACATAGCTGACCTTTAAGGGAAGTGTGATCGTTCAGTCTCTGTAACTGGTACTGGAGGATTGATGAATCGAGATATGAACGAACTGTCTTCCGGTAAGTTCCATTGACAAGCAATAGAGGCACAGCAGCTGCCCTTCGGGATACTGAAAATGCCATAGCCAAGGCAGGATCTTCAGATAGGGTTAACCTATCACAATTGTTATTGACATTTCATTATAATTCGAAGATGCGTTTAGAAATAAGAGGAAAAGAAAGATAATATACGATAAGACTCCTAAATATCTCTCTCTTTATGGTTGCCAAGACAATCTACTAGTTCTAAGTTCTAACCACAGTTTATCAAATAGGTCAGAAAGATCAAGCCTAATGGTAATAAGTTATATAGGCGGTTGTAACGCTTGTTTTCAGGACTAAGATTTCAGTGCATACATATGTTGGCTGAACATAGGTTTCTGAGAAGGTAACAACAGTGAAGAAAGTCCATCCATAAGAGCCTTGAGATCAACTGGCAGCTGCTTGACTTGTCGAACTTTCTACATAAAATAAAATAACAGGGTGACAACCTCTTTTCAGCATCAATAGAAACTAGACTGAAAAACTCAGGCAAAGTTACTGGTAAGATGAATCGAATATGCTTAGTAGCAAGTTACATAACATCTTGAAAGAAAATGACAATATTTTCTATAATCTTACGTTTCCGTCATCTCATAAAGGTCTTCATCCTCGTGACTTTAGACCATACGATTTATAAAAGTTCTCACCAAAATAAACTTGATCTGATGGGAATCCTTTAAACCATTTGGCATGAACATACCTCTTGTGTGATGAAGACAAGCTGAAAAGAGATCTTCTCATAATGATGAAATGCACCATCGGCAACTGAGGGGGATATTATATGTCTCATGGATCCCCAGAGAGTAGCACCTAAATGTGCAAGGAAAGTATCTCGTGCAACTGTGTAATTTTGGAACTCCTGTGCAGTCGACATCACGATGTAAGTGTCACACTTTCTTATAAAAACCGAAGCATTATGATTCCAATCCCCTTACTGAAAGAATACTCAAACCAGGAAGGGATGGTAAATACCTCATGTTCATCGCTAAACAAATTCCAGCTCTCCATTCGTTTGAGTGCCTCCATGGCTTTTCTCTGATGAACCTCATCATGTGCATCTCCTTCAAGTGACTGCAGCTCAGTTTTCAAATCCCGCATCCGCTCATCAAGTTCTAGGACACGAAAAGTGAAAACAGTGAGGAAAAGGCACAAAAAAAATCATCGAAACAATTACTCAAGAAAATGATGTGGGTGCTGTGCGGATTACTTTCTGAAATTACAGAATAGAAAATACGATCGTACATGAAAACTAAGACTTATAAAGCAGATATAGAGAAAAGAAGCACCTTCACAAAGAGCAAGCTTCACCTTCCTTCCCTTGCAGTGCTTAAAAGCAAATAGTTCATATACATCAATCTCCGCTAGAAGAATGTCAACAGCCTGATGATCTTTCTGAGAAAACAAGAGCAATAGTTAGAAGTGTGGGCGAAAATAATTTCAGAAAGATAAATGAAAACATAACTCAGAGACATTGTACGCAGGAACACATGTACATTTATCCCACAGGTATCAGCCTCAAGGAAAATACAGCTCAAGAATCTAGATCCTTACTTAGCAAGTAACATGTTCACCTCTATAGGTCATGTAATATAGAGAAGCTAGTTTTCGTGGAGCTTTGTCTAAGATGATTCCTTAATCTTAAGAATCCCTGAGTCCTATACCCAAATTCTATAATTGTCTAAGATGATCACTATCTTATGGTAAGCCTCCCACTGCTGTAATTCCAAAGTACTAGGGATTTGGTTGTTCAACTTTTTTTTGTTACTCATATTTTTGTTTGTACTGGAGTACAACAGGGCCCAAAGAAAACTCCAGGACTCCCATGATAAAGCTATTTTGATGAAATCCAATGGTTTCTTATTCCACCAACCAAAACACACCTCTCCAAATACAGAAAATTTATCCTGAATTGCAACTTGAAGTCTTTCTTCTGCTTCATCTTCAGATATTTCTAGCAAGAAAAAAATCGTGAACACAAAATTAACGGAAATTCAGGAAACGTTTTGTGCAAATGAAGGAATGCCAGAGAATGGCAGAGAGGTGTCCATAGATTACTAGAATTGTACATTTGAAAGTACGGTCAATAGTCACGAGGTTTACTACTTAGGAGCCACAATGCAGAAGATTTTATTGCGAACAGTACCTGCAACTGCACCAATGGTCTTTCCCACATTTGGCAAACTAAGTTCCGTCCGCACTCCTTCCCCACCGACAGAAGGTCCCCACGAAAAAGGGCCAGCAGTTAAATCGATGAATGCCCACCTGACAGGAAGTATTCACAAAATCATGAAAACTCTTTGTCATTTGTTGCCACGCATAAGATGGCGCTCTAAGCCAGAAATAAAAGGTTAAATACATGTACACACATGCATTGAGAGCTTCAGAAAATCAACCTGCCCTTTCCGATCCAAGTATCAGTCAGACATTCTGCGTTAAGATTGCTAATATCTCCAGCTTTTAAACCCTTTTCCAGAAAAATCTTCATATCTTCATTCTTCCCGTGAAGCAACTTGAAATTTCCATTCAGAAAAATTCAAAGTTAATCACATGTACGGAAATCTATTTAGAATAAAAGTTCTGGGACCAGATAGTATTGAGCTAAAATAAAAGAAGATCGATACCTGCAAAACCTTACTCTGAATGAGCTCGGCTGCATCTTTACCATGGGATAGCTGTTCCAATTTGTTAAGAGCATCCTGGCATGCATTGTACCACTCGGCCTGAAAGCAAGACAACAATCAACACTGTAACACAAATAGCCAACACTGTAAGACATAACTGAACGGAAATTCTACAGAACAAAGGGTCTGGTTCTCAAATATGAGTATAGTCTCTGAAACGACCACACAGAACTAAACAAAATGCCATAATAAGCTTTTGCCATATCTTACAAACATTAAGGCTAATCAATGGAATAAAAAAACTTGAATGTGCAGCAAAAATAACAAACCATATCAGTCTCCTCCGCATTTGTCCAGGAAAATTTAAGCATTGGATGTTTCTGGTACAATGGCTTCCTCACCATATCAAATGCTACAACATATCCAGCAGGTATCAGATAAGAAACTGGAATGTAAATCATCAATGGAAAAAAATCGCTGTTATTTGCCTTTCTCTACCTAAAATAGTTTCTGACGGCTTTCCTGACTGAAGAAGTTTTTTAATAACGTCCTTGTTCTGCGAAAAGAATAAAAAGAGTCATATGAACTTGCCATTGACATACAAGAACTTGACAGAAAACTTAACCGAAGAGATCACTTGAGAGAACTAGAATCACCTCTTTCAGATAAGATATCTCGGAGTCTGAAAACCCTCTCCTGCAAAATCCATTTGTAAGTCTTGTATGTTCTTTGTCCGTAATATAATAAAATGATACGACAGGTGCTCACCGGTATCCATATATGCCTTTTTTAATATCACGTTTAGGATTCAGAACAAATACATTGTATGCATCCCCGAGATGAAAATATTCGACAAGGCTAGAGAAAATGAATTCCATCATCTCAACATCAACTTGTCTTAGACCATTTTCCTCATCTCTGTCACCAAGGATAAAAATAGAGATAGAATCATTTAGATATGACACCAAAACTGAGAATCAGACAACACCACTTAAACAAAAAAAAGTTGCAACCAGCTATGACGAGTGAAATAAAGTTTCCAGAAACAATTGGTATGCAGGCTCAGATCTCTCTGCATAAAACTAACCAGTAACGGACTTCCACAAGACAAACTGCATTACCTAGAAACGTCATCCTTGCGTGCTAAAACATTGATGGCGCGTTCGATTACTTGTGTCACCTTTTCCCCCATTTGTATAGCATGAACAGAAAAGCTGACAAAAGGAAAATAAATCCCCAATTTATCGTCTAGGTAAATAAAACCAACACCACCATTGCGAATGAACAGCCAAAAAAGATGACTATACTTGTAGTTGAGGCGACTGATGATAGGAAGATGGTGTCTCAACTCCTTTTCAATGTTAGTCTTGTAGAAGGGATTGGGAACTTCTTTGGTATGAGGAACTCGCGTGTGTTCGAACACGTGATCAAGTTTACTGAACCAACGCTCAAGTTCCTCAGGAAGAAGTTTGAAGTCTATGGAAATAAAATAGAAAATCAAATGATGACTCCAAATCTCAAAGAAAAGCCTGAACAGACAGAGAATGTAATTTACCTTGGTTTCCTTTTCCATCAAACCCAATGAAAATGAAATTGACAGGCACAGGGAGATAGACAGCATCAACTTCCATAAGCTCTAGGTAACTCGCAATGGTTCCTGCCTTTGTGTAATTCACCACACCGGAGTTCGAGTGGGCTGAAGACTCCAGATCAGCAAACTCTGATAAACATCAAACAAGTGTTATGAAAAGGGTAATGATGTCACATGAAAATCCAAAACCAAGCAGATAGAACAGAACATAACGTACCGCTACGAAAGACAGACTCGCTCCAAAACCTGCTCTTTTCCTTGAGATTGAACAAGGAAAACACAGAACTCTTTCCACGTGGAGCTCCATACGATAGAGATGGCAAGAACTGGTCACGAACAAATCAAGCAAAGTCGATTGAGAAATGAGAATTGCAAATTCCGAAACCAAATCATGAACAGATTATACGGATGGATCGAAGGAAGGAATCGTGTACCAGGATAGCAGCAACACAGATGGTGATCACGAGCTTGGAGACGGATCTGTTCCCAGCCCCGAATCTAGGCATCGTCTTCTTCTTCTCCTAGTGATCGATCGAAGTAGGGTTTTGATCTTGCCTCTCGCAACAATTCCTACACTAGCAACTGTATTTTTTTCCCCACAAATTGCTTTTTCTTCAGTCTTCCAACAAGTCAAAAATAATAAATAAATTAAACAAATTTTGTTTAATTAACAAAACTTAAAATCAAATATTTAAAATCTATATTATTATTTGCGAAGTAAATTTTTGCAACGGAGCTCTCACGTTAAAAGTTATAGCGGTTAATATCGTTTATACCCTTCGGTTAATATCGTTTATACTCTTAATGGAATAATTATATAAATTAGTCAAAAAATAAAAACGAATTTCAAATCTATCTTATTAAAAAGTGATTTAAAATTAATAATAAATCGTTTATATCCTTAATGAATAAATTATATAAATTAGTCAAAATAAAAACGAATTTAAAATATATCTGATTAAATAAGTGATTAAAATCTATACTATTATTTGTGAAGTAAATTTTTGCAACGGAGCTCTCACGTTAAAAGTTAGAGCGGTTAATATCGTTTATACCCTTAATGAATAATTATATAAATTAGTCAAAAAATAAAAACGAATTTCAAATCTATCTTATTAAAAAGTGATTTAAAATTAATAATAAATCGTTTATATCCTTAATGAATAAATTATATAAATTAGTCAAAATAAAAACGAATTTAAAATATATCTGATTAAATAAGTGATTAAAATCTATACTATTATTTGTGAAGTAAATTTTTGCAACGGAGCTCTCACGTTAAAAGTTAGAGCGGTTAATATCGTTTATACCCTTAATGAATAATTATATAAATTAGTCAAAAAATAAAAACGAATTTAAAATCTATCTTATTAAAAAGTGATTTAAAATTAATAATAAATCATTTATACCCTTAATCAATAAATTATATAAATTAGTCAAAAATAAAAACGAATTTAAAATATATCTGATTAAATAAGTGATTAAAATTAATAATAATAAGAATTATCTATAATATAAATAATTAAAAACGATTTTCTATTAATACTATTATATTTATATATTATATTAGATAATTGACTATAAATAAATATAATAAAATTTTCAAAAATAAAAAAACATGTTTTAAAACATAAGATAATTCTTAGATATATTTTTTTATCTGAAAATAACATTTTATTATAAAATTTATAGTTAAATATAAAACAATTTATAGTTAAATGCTAATCAAACAAATAAATATATTTTATAAAATATATGTGACTGTTTTTAAAATTTAACACAACAATAAGAATATATATATTTTGATAAAACTAATGAATATATATATTAATAATATTTTGTTTATATGTTATATTTGATAATTGACTATAAGTAAATATAATAAAATTCTCAAAAATAAAATATATTTTTAAAACATAAGATAATTCTTAAATATGTTTTGTTTTATCTGAAATAATATTTTTTATTATAAAATATAAAGTTTAATGTTTGATTTATCTTTTTAAAAACATAATTAATAATTTATTATGTTGGTTTTGATTTAATAGTTATAAACAGATAAATATCTATAAGAACACTATGCCCGCATGTGCGGGCAGAACACCTAGTTTCAAAAATATATACACAAAAATATAAAACGTAACTGCGTGAAAAAAAAACATATAAATGTTACAAATATTGTAGACGAACAAAATTGTCGGTTCGGTTCAGATTTTTTCGATTTTCGGATTTAAGATTTATATGTTTTCGGGTTGGGTTTGATTGATAATATTTTGGGGGTTAGGTGTGTTTTATAATTCCATCTTTTTTTGTTAACTTTTATAATTCTATCTATATCCATTTTAGTTCCAAAATGCGGTTCTATTAAATATGATTAGAAAAAACCTCTACCTTCTCTCTAGAAAGTTACAAAATCAGATCTTCGTTCTCCGACTCCGGTGGCTTTCACAGAGTCAGACTCGGGTTTAATCATTTTATCTTTTCCGTGATGAACGAGGATGATCTCTCCTTTGATTCCTTCTACTTAACAGTAGATCTCTTCTCTGAAGGGATCGAAGTTGGAGCCGATCATCATGCGCTTCAATCGGTTGTTGGTGCATATCATTTCTAGTCGTTTTAGATGAGATCTATTTTTTTGAAGCCCTAGCTTCGGATTGAATGATTCTGCATGTTGGTTTCGAGTTATCTTTGTATCGGCTTTGTATCGATCTTCTGCATTTCGGTTGAATACAGAGTCAATTGGATTGGCTCCTTGTCATTTACCTTCAGATCTGATCGAGATCTATCCTAGTGTCAAGCTTCCTTGTGGCGTTGCATGTCGTGTTATCCGACTCCGTCTCTTCCGGTCAAGCGTAGGAACATTCTGTTGTTCTGTCTCGCCGGTGATTGAAGTTGTGTTCTTTGAAATTGTTGGGCTATTCACTATAAGAGGTCCTTCTTCTCGGTGGTTTTGGTCATGTGGTAACTCCACCGTTTGTGTTTCACAAAGGTTCTTCTCTGAATCAACATGCATAATTGTTCTAAGATGTCTGGGTTTCTTTTGATCTTCATCTATTTGAATTAGTTTTGGGTTTTGTAGCCTTTAAGTTTAGTTGTCTTTCAAGTTGATTCCCATGTGTGGGCTTATGATTCCGGTGACTGATGTGTTTGTCAGCCAGCTTTGATTACGGGATTAACTCAATCGCCGGCTTATGTAATATGTTCAAGTTAATGTAATCAAATTTTTCGGTGTTAAAAAAAATATATGATTAGGAATATGTTTTAATGAGTTTTTATTAGATTAAATTATACTTTCTCCGTTTCAAAAAGTTAAATACTCTAGAAAATTCAAAAGATGTATTTTTATATTTCCAGTACAATTTTTGTTAACTAATAAAAAAATTTGTGAATTTTAAGAACATTAATTGCATTTCTTGAAATATTATTGATTTAGAAATGTAAGAAATATAAAATTACAAAAAACTATGCAATAATAACTAAGATTGATTATGTTTTACTAATAAAGATGAAAATCATAAACATGTATTATTCTGAAACGGAGAGAATATCAAATTCTCTCCTCAATATTGTTTTTCTTCTCAATAACTACACTACAACTATATCTAATTTATTTTCTTGGATGTATGGAGATGCTATCTTTTCCCCAATAACAAAAGATGGCATATTCCAAACATATCGACTGAAAGCAATTATTTGTAAGAAAAATGATATAGGATGTTACTGGTAATTCAATTAAAAAATGTGTTGAATCAATGACATAAAATGGAATGAAATAGTGGTAGTTTAAAGAATCAAAAAAATGAGATATGTATTTGTTTTTAATTGTGTTATTACTAGAGCTTTGACCCGCGCGGGTTTTTGTTTTTCTTTTATAAATAAATATTTATTTTGTATATAGTAATATATAAGTTTAAAATTATATATTAAATAATTTTTTAATATGGCATCTCTAAACATAATAATTTTATACTATATATCGGGTAATTTATTTTGTTTTTTGACCCATGATTTCTCCTTAATTATCCTTTTTTTTTGGTAAAATGTTAAATCTCCTTAATTATCCTTTTGAAAGATAAATAAAGATATTATGGTTTTGATTTTTATATCTTTGATTTTGTTTGTTTAGAAATACTACAAAAACGATTTGGGTATAAGATAACTAAAATAATACATACGTATGAATATATTAATTTGTATAATTGGTTTGAATTTTATACATAAAACCCTGAATTGTTGTGGTTTATATGAAAGAAAGTTCTAATCTTCTAGGTTACAGTTATGTACATCAATGATAGTAGGTTTAATATTTGAAAGTAAAGAATCCGTAATATATCCATATGACAGTAATGACAAATTGATTTTCTTAAATAATTGTTGCTATGATGTTTGGTTAAAATTAGATTTAGAAATATGCATTAATTAAATAGAAAAAGATACAGAATCCTAAAAGGCAGGTTATTAATTATTTTAGTTGCATTAATTAAATTGGAAAAAAAACAAAGAAAACTTAAATTTAGAATCATTAAATATATCAGTGGAATGAAAGTGTAAATAATTTGCAAAATTAAGGGATAATTTTATTTTGTACTTCTCTTTTAATAATATAGATGCGTGGAATCAATTTTTTTTTTGTTTTTTAGGTAGTTGGTATTTTTTTCGAAAAACTCATGAATAACTAATTCCACATTATTGTATTCTCACACCAAAAAAAAAAAACATTCCAGTTTCAGCCATAGACAATGAACAAGAATGGAATGTGATCCTTTCTTTACTAAAGTCAAATGCAATGGTACTTTGTATGGATGTATAGCAATTCAAGAAGCTTGGATTTACTCATGTAGCATTTTGTGGAGATGCTTCAAAGTCTCTCTACCCTGCTATTCAGAGTGATATGGATCGATTATAAAATGTACTACCGACATGGTATGAACATAGAAATAATTCAAGGAAAAAATGGGCCTGTGATAGAGAAGCCCACTTATCCGTTAAGAGAAAGGGACCACAAACCAAAGACATCGATGCTTACGTGTCATTTTTGTCGTTGTGTGTTTGCCAAAAACAGCGGTCACACTAGCTCGTGCGTGGTCGCTTTAATACGCACTGGTGACTGGAGCAGACAGTACAGCAAAGCTCAAAGCTCAAAAAGCTCATAGTTCACAGTGTTGTGTACCTTTTTTCTGTTTGACGAAGTCTCAGATCGGAGACCCTTGAGATGAGGTGGAGTTTCGTGGCGGTGATAGTATTGACGGTGGCGGCGGTGATTTGTCCTAAAGCAAGTTCGATTGGAGCGAACTGGGGAACGCAGGCGTCGCACCCTCTTCCACCAGATATAGTGGTGAGGATGCTGAGAGAGAATGGTATTCAGAAAGTAAAGCTATTCGACGCGGAGTACGACACTCTCAGAGCTCTGGGCAAATCAGGAATCGAGGTTATGGTTGGTATCCCGAACGAGATGCTAGCCTCTCTCGCCTCTAGCCTCAAAGCCGCTGAGAAATGGGTTGCTAAAAATGTTTCTACTCACATCAAAACCGATAACGTCAACATCAGGTTGGTTTCCCCTTTCTTTCTATTTACCTTTTATCAACTTTTCTTTTTAGGGTTCCACATTTGTTACTGTACTAGTTAGGAACTGGAATCAGTGAGACTTGAGTTTGGATTCTTGTAGACAGTTGAAGTAAGCTGGATCTCTCTTTGTCTGAGAGAAGTCTACTTAAAGTCCATGTCTTTATTGTATAATCAAACAGCTAAAGTGGAAAGTTGAGTTTCAGTTACAAAAGAAAAAGAAGCTCAGTTTGATTCTCTGGTTCGGTTTTGTTGCCCTTGAGTTTGAATTCTCGTATACAGTTAAAGTAGGTTGGATCTGTCTCTGTCTGAGATAAATTAACATAAAGGTCATGTCTTTACTGTATAATCAGACAAACTAAAGTAGATAGCTGAGTTTGTTCCTCTGGTTCGGTTTTGTTGCACTTTGAGTTTGAATTCTCTTAGACAGTCAAAGTAGTTTGGATCTGTCTTTGTCTGAGAAAAATGAGCACAAAGCTCATGACTTTACTCTATGAATAGACAACTGAAGTTGCATCCCTGATTCTGTTTCGTTGCACAGGTACGTGGCTGTTGGCAACGAGCCTTTCCTGTCCACTTACAACGGAAGCTATCTCACCACTACATTCCCCGCGCTGAGAAACATCCAAATCGCCTTAATAAAAGCCGGTCTTCAGAACCAAGTGAAAGTCACCTGTCCCCTAAACGCCGATGTCTACGAAAGCTCCAACACCTTCCCCTCCGGAGGCGACTTCAGAGCTAACATCCGCGACCTCATGATCACAATCGTCAAGTTCTTGAGCGACAACGGCGGCCCCTTCACCGTCAACATCTACCCTTTCATCAGTCTCTACAACGACGCCAACTTCCCAGTGGACTATGCCTTCTTCGACGGCAACTCGCAGCCGGTCAGCGACGGTGGAACATTCTACTACAACATGTTCGACGCAAACTACGACACTCTGGTCCACGCCCTCGAGAAGAACGGCTTCGGAAACATGCCGATCATAGTCGGCGAGATCGGATGGCCTACGGATGGGGACAAGAACGCTAACGTGGAGTTCGCTAGGAAGTTCAACCAAGGCTTCATGGCCCACATCTCAGGCGGGAAAGGCACTCCGAGGAGGCCCGGCCCAATAGATGCCTATCTCTTCAGCCTTATAGACGAGGACGCCAAAAGCGTTCAGCCTGGTTACTTCGAGAGACACTGGGGGATATTCACGTTCGACGGGTTGCCAAAATACGTGTTGAACTTGGGAACGACCAACACGGGGGCTTTGATACAAGCCAAAGGTGTGAGGTATCTGCAGAGGAAGTGGTGTGTGATGAAGCCTAACGTGAGGCTGGACGATCCTCAGGTGGCGCCTAGCGTGAGCTACGCGTGTAGCCTCGGGGATTGCACGAGTCTCGGGGTTGGGACGTCGTGTGGGAATCTGGACGGGAAGGATAATATATCTTATGCGTTTAACAGTTATTATCAGATAAATGACCAGCTGGATACGGCGTGCAAGTTTCCGAATATATCTGAGGTGACCAAGACGGATCCTTCGACGGGGACGTGCAGGTTTCCGATTATGATAGAGCCTTATTACGGTGGGGCTGTACAAGGACAAGTGTTCTTCTTCCCGCTGCTGGTGGCTGTAGCCATCGCCATGCTCTCTATTTTTTGATGGTTTCTTGTTGTGTTGTAGCATTATGTGTGATGTGTTTTTTTTTCTCTTTTTTGTTCCTTTTCTTGGATTCTAATTTCTCTCCCAAGAACAAGTGAAAATGGTGCTGTGTTCAGGGAACTATTTGTTTGGTGTTTCGCACATTTGATATCTCTAAACTCAGAATTAAGGGCCGGAGTAAAGGCACAATCACTCCCTTTGTCCTGGTCTCCCTGTTTGTTTTCCTGGAGAGTGCTGTGATGGATTCATTGTACCGACAACAGGTTGTCAACAGTCGAGGGTGTGTGGGAGACCTTGCAATGCTGGATCCAGAAATGAAGTCAGGAAAGCTAGAGAATGCTCTTGTCGACGATAATGTATTTGATGACATGATGAACGAAATGTTGAAATAAGAAACGCTTTATTTTGTGTCTATGTGATTGGATCAAAGATTTTGTTGTCGACAACTATTACGCAAGACAACTATTACGATGTATGTGATGACCTGATGTTGACGGAGAATATGCTCTTGTCGACAACTATTACGCAAGTCGAGTCCTTTTTTGAAACAAGTAAAAATAGAAATACATAATTTTTTTCTGTGATTGGATTAACAAAATCTTGGATTAAAGGTTTGTTGTAATTTTACAAAAATGAAAATGATGTGTTTGTCGATTATTAAAACCAATATGGAACTTTGTCACAGAAATAGTCCGAAAAAATGAACAAAATAGCCCATTTTATTTTGAAATTTTAAATATTTACTTTTTATTTTTAATAATTTGAAACTATATCCCCAAAATATATTTTTACCCTTTACTAAAACTTATTTTAGTCATTTTCTTCATTGAAGGCTATTTTTGTGACAAAAACTTAAAAAAATCTATCCGAGAGAATTTCTCTTGAAAGAATCTCATGTATATTAATTCGAAAAAATCTCTTATATATTAATAGAGAAACATTTAAAAAGTTATAACATAAAGTTTGTATTAATTAATTTTTTTTCTTAGGTGTTATTTAATTAGAATGTCAATCTGGCTTTCGTGACAACGTAAGAATCAATTGAAAAATTAGTAAAATCTAATTGTTAGGAAAACTTATATTGACTCAAACATAAATGTATATGATATGATAAATTTAATACTCAGCGATCACATTAAATTAATATTCGGCGATCTCATTAAATGAGACTTTCTTTAAATGACTCAATGTATATTTATATTGTGATCCAACATAAAAGTGCAAGATATACTCTTAGTCCGTATTACTTGGACAACAATTTAAATCAAAATTTGATATATATTATGTCCTAAGTATTGTATGTTTTTGCTATAAATCGGAAAGTAATGATTTTTTAAAAGTGTTGATTTTTTTTATTAATAGCAAAGAGACGCATCTATTCAAAATTGTTTTGTTAATAAAATGAAAAGAAGAAAAATATTGTTTAGTTCTTAAGCCTTCATAGCCTACAAAAATTTATATAAAGAGTAATACAAAAATTAAGTTTTTTTGTTATTACCAAACGAACTTATATATCAAATATTTTTCCTTACAACACAATTCTTTAGAACTTAAATTATGAAATTTATATTAAAGAATAAGAAAAAACTTTTGACACCTGTCTAATTGTTTTTCGTAGCCTAGAAAAGCATTAATAACTTTTCTTAGTAGTTAATGATATATATAGTGTTAACCTAACTTTAATCATATATATAGTATCAGTTGCAATTTGCAAACAAATAATATCACCAGCTTTCTATATTTAGGTCTTAAGTATAATAATTGTCGGACTTGTAAAAAAATTTGTTGTCTTATGTGACCCATAACCAAACTATACTTCAAATTTAAAGTCTAATCTAATTTGTATTTTTAATAGTTTTAATTTTCCATCCTATGTCTAAAAAAAGTAAAAATCTGATATTCTCAAAGTTAGAATAATTTCAAAATCGAAAATATATAAATTTTATTTACTGATAACTTGGTAAAAAAAATTATCTAAATGTATCGGCCAAACATATAGATGATATATAAACAATCAAAATTGTATACATAAAAAACAATTTAATCATATATAAATCTTAAATTTGTCATATGTTTAATATTTTAATAATATAATTCAATCTGCAGTATAAAAGTTTTTGCGGCTTATTTGCAAATTTGGGCCTAATTAATTTCGTTGCATTGACGGCCCATTTAATTATTTATAAATCGAGATAATAAATTTCCCATTTGTTTATCTACAATAAAAATTCAATTTATTTAGTCAAATGGTTTAATTTCCTTCTTATTTCTGTCCAAAAATAATTAAAAAGTTTTCATTTAAGAGATCTTTTACTCTCAAATCTTAAAAACTGACAAAACATTTTACATAACTAGAAATCTACATTTCGATATAAAGATTTTTGGTAGAACCTAGAAACGGTAAAAGAAACTCAAATCAAAGTGTGAATGCATAGCCCATTGTATTTGTATTCTACTCCGACAGAACAAAAAGAAAAGAAAATGCGTTTCCTTAGCTCTAACTCCAACGCATAGACGCTACTAGAAGCATTTGCCTCACACGCTTCCCACGTGTCAGCCTCTCCTCCCACGAAAATCTCCTTCGTTATTTTTTTCTTTTCCTATTTTCCTATAAAAATAAAACAGAATCCCTCTTTCTTATCCTACCAAACCTCAAAAGCAACAAAATATCTAAGAAACCGTAAGCGAGAAGAAAAGATGACGTCGACGGAGATGAAAGCTGTGAAAGGGCTCGACTTGGAGAGATACATGGGCCGTTGGTACGAGATTGCTTCTTTCCCTTCCAGGTTCCAGCCCAAAGACGGTGTCGACACTCGCGCCACGTACACTCTTAACCCCGACGGCACGGTGCACGTCTTGAACGAGACGTGGAACGGAGGCAAGAGAGGTTTCATCCAAGGCTCAGCTTACAAAGCTGATCCAAAGAGCGATGAGGCCAAGCTTAAAGTCAAGTTCTTTGTCCCTCCTTTCCTTCCCGTTATTCCCGTCACGGGGGATTACTGGGTGTTGTATATTGATCCTGAGTACCAGCATGCCGTCATCGGACAGCCTTCGAGGAGTTATCTTTGGGTATGTCTTTTTGCCTTTTCTTCTTTTCTTTTTGTGATGAATTATGAAAGAAGCTGAGGTTTGATTATGTGGGTGTAGATACTGAGCAGGACGGCGCATATGGAGGAAGAGACGTACAAGCAGCTGGTGGAGAAGGCGGTGGAGGAAGGGTACGATGTCAGCAAGCTTCACAAGACTCCTCAGAGCGACACACCACCTGAGTCCAACACTGCCCCTGACGACACCAAGGGTGTCTGGTGGCTCAAGTCTATCTTCGGCAAGTAGATACACATGGACGCAAAAGGAGACTTGTTTCATCTCTTTTTGCTACCTTTGTTTGTGTAATATGCGACCCCTTTTTAGTATTAATCATCGTTCTGCTTTTGTCTATTTTCAAAATCTTATAACATCTGTTTTGACATAAAGTACCAACAAGTTGATGCAAGAATGTGATCATGCTATCAACGTAAATAAACAAAAGCAATCATATAATCTAGCAAAGACAATTGAAACTGTATTTGGATAACACGCCACACGACATGAGTCTTATATGGAATTTCAAGAGTGCATGCAAACGAGAGAACGGAATCAAATATTATATTATATAAAATGGAAAACAGTCTCGCCCCACAGCAAAAGTTTGGTTGACTATATATACCCAAAGACATCCATCCAGAGTCGCAGCTCACAGAATAGTGCAGCATGAATTCGTTTTCTTTGCTTGCTTGTAGAACATCTGTTTCATTCAAAAAAGATTCTCATGTCAGAAACATCCTCGTACGTTCTCTATTCATCTACCCCAACAATAACGTGTAACAGCTTCTAGCCTTGTAGCATGTGATAGTTCCCCTCAATTTATGTACAGCATTTTCAAGTTCGCTCATATCATATGCCCTTTCTACCGTGTTAACCAACTATGCTCAGAGACCCAGACAGTGGAGAAGATGGCAATATATAGTATGGGATAGTTAGAAGGTTGGTACCTGCGATGCCATGCTCAAATCAGAGCTCTTCTCCACTAGGCTGTCCAGCTTCTCACCGCGGGCTAGAACGCTATCAATGGTCTTATGCTGCAATACAGAACATATATTCAGTTTTTTAGGGAGACGAAAAAACATATCTTTGTATCAGAGCAAGACTCTCTTGTGCTGAAGTCACAGAAGAAGCATAAATCATTTACAGAACATCACATATTATCTGGGGACAACATTTATGCAGATCAATATCTACCAAAACGTAGGAAAAGAGGAGTGGCACTTACGAGGATAATCTTGGTCTCATCCAACTCCCTCTGGATTTTCAACAGCTTATCAGCCTCTGCCGGGTCCTGATGATAACACAAATACAGGGTAAATAATATAAACACTTTAGACCAAATCACCCAAACACAATCCACAAGAACTTGGTCATAAAACAAAAGTAGTTCATGAGGAATCAGTAAGTTGGATTCTTTATTATATCATAGAGTTTTTAACAAGTTCCACATGAGAGAAGAAAAAGAAAAAACCTGGAATTTGGTAAGAGCTTCGGCTAAGTAAGGCCAGGGCTGAGCGGAGTCTTCTTTAGCAGACCTCCACGCCTCACCAAAACTCTTCTGGTACTCATCTATGACCTGACAAAAACACACAAGTTTAATGTCAAGCAAAACGGAATCTTCTCCTCCTCACTGAATAATAAAATGAGACCTGATTGAGAAGAGAAAAGGCACTTCGAACAGGATAATGATCGTCCATGAATCCCACCGCGCAAAGGCCATTCCTATTGTAAGCGTGAACCTTGTACTCTATGCATCAACAACAAAACAAAGATACTAATTAATTACCCCCAAAACCGAGGAGAATCTGAGATCTATCTAGAATTTGGAAGAGGTGAGAAAGCAAATAGCAAATCCTAATCATGAAAGTTGTGAAATCGAAAAGCCGATTCGAGGGAATAGATCCCAAGAGATCTAGAGGCAGAAGAAGGAACCTTCGTGCTGGACGGACTGGCGCTGAGAAGGAGGGGTTCGGCTAGCGACGGTGCGGCCCACGAAGACGACGAACTCCTTGACGCTAGATCGCTGGAAATAGCCAAAGTGAGAGACGTCCGAAGCGTTTGCGAGGATCACTGGATCCGAGGTTTCGGGGGCGGCCTTGAGAACAAGCAAGGCGGTGATCTTCATTGCTCCGGTGGATCAAAGTTTGCCTGACGAGGAAGCGAGGAGTAGGAGACGGAGGTGGAGGTGGAGGAGATGCGTTTTGGAACCTGGAAAAGCAACAAAGGAAACAAAACCAAAACTTAAAAAGAGGTGTCGTCGGAACCAGACGCAATTTTCATTTATATATTCATTTATATCCACCACCCAGAATCATATTCTATAAGATAATAAACCCAACTTTTATAACATAAATGTATATCGTAGTATTGTCCAAACTCCAAAGTCTAGAAACATTTAATTTTTGGAAAATTGAGGTGTTACATTAATTTATGAAAAAATATGTACGAAATAAGTAAAAAATAATAAAAGCGGTTAAGAAGGGAATGGAGGAGAAAAAGAGATAAAAATAGAAAGGGAAATAAATAGGCATAATAAATGGGATATGGGCAAGTAACTTTTTTTTTACCCCCATTAAATTAACCCCTATTCTTTCACCATCTCTTCCTCTCTTCTTTTCCTTTCTCAAAACCAACATAATAACGAGAGGAAACACAAGCAGAAGAAGGGATCTATTTTAATGTTCTTTTTTTTTTTCACTGTAAGACATCTTCTTTCTAAAATGTATGATATATATGTGATCTGACTTTGCTTTTTGTTCTCAACTGGGGTACGTACATACAACATGCAGGATCAATCTATATAAATAAAGATGCTGAGGTTTCTAATTCTTTTCTCCCTTTTCATACACTCTTGTGTTGCGGCTCCCAAGGCTCCTGCTGCTGCCGCGGCTCTTCCTACCAAAAAATGGCTCACCCTTAACGGTATGTTTCCTTTTATGTAAAAGTAAAACATGCATGTTCTTTTTGTTTTGTTCCTTGATTGTATATTCTATGAAACTGCCCATATTATTACATTAATAACATCTGTTGTTTGTTTTTTTCTTGGTCAAGACCTAATGTTTGTCTGTAAGGATCCATTAGCTTCTAATCTACATTTCTAAAGCGCGAGATTATTTTTATACTAATTTTGTCATAAATGATAATATTATAAATCTGTGTTATTAATATTATGGTAAACATGAAATTGTATATAAAATAGTACTTAATTTAAACATATTAACCTGTTTTATAAAAAAATTTAAGGTGAGTTTAATTATTTGGTTTAATATTAGATTATATTTATATATATTAATAAAAATGTTATAATTTCAATATTAACAAAATGAGATTATTTCAATTTCTAATTTTGTTTTAGTTTTTTGGGAATTGAGTTTAATATTTATAAAATATAAAGTAAAACAATTGTTATAAGACTGTGTACATTAAAAAGAAATATATTTGGTGGTTAAAAATAATGTATATTTATAATTAAATTAAAAGTAAATACAAAAAATATGGAAACAGTATTCTTGTTTGATTAAATGTTGAATTAATAATTAATCATTGATTTACAAAGATATCCCTGATATATTCAGTACTGGTAAAAAATATTAAAGTTTTGCCATATTATTTTACAAAAATAAAATTTTAAAGATAGTCTAACTAAAAATATCAAATGAAAAAATTTAGATGATTCTGTTTTAGCAAGAGAACTATCTTTTCTTTGTTTGTCTTTTTTTTTTTTTGTGAACACTCTTTTCTTAGTTCGTCTTTCAGGTCAAGAACCTGGGGTTGTGGCCAGAGGCGGCATCTCGGGTCTTTTCCCGGAGTCATGCGCCCTTGCAAATGACTTGGCTATTAGCAGCAGCTCGCCTGGCCTCACAATCTTGTGCAACCTTCAGATGACAAACGACGGTGCTGGCATTTGCTTGCCTGATATCAGGCTTGACAATGCAACCACCATCCCCACCCTCTTCCCCAAAGGCCAGAAGACCTACAAGGTCAATGGTCAGGACCTTAAAGGCTGGTTTGCCCTTGACTACTCTGCTGACACCATCTTCTCCAATGTCTCTTGTATGTCATTGTCATCTTTTTGCTCCCCTTTCATGCTTCCCACCATCACCACCGCCTTTTCATATTTTGCGTCTTGTTGAGCAGTGGTCCAGAACATCTACTCTCGGCCCAGCATTTTCGACGGCCAGATGCCTATTTCCGCCGTGGAAGACGTCCTAGGAATCAAGCCTCCCAAGTTCTGGTTGAGCGTTCAGGTTTCTCTTCTTACTCTCTTTGAAACAATATAAGTAACCAACCTCTGGAGGGTTCACTAAAAAAAAAATACAAACAACGCAAATGTGCAGAACGACGCATTCTACATGGAACACAAGCTAAGCCCAGCCGAGTACCTGAGAAGCCTGGGATTCCGTGGCATTACTTTCATCTCATCTCCGGAGATCGGTTTCTTGAAGAGCATCGGGAGAGATGCAGTCATGTCCAAGACAAAACTCATATTCGAGTTCAAAGACCCTGAAGCAATGGAACCCACCACCAACAAAAAGTACAGCGAGATTCTGCAGAACCTAGCAGCCATCAAGGCATTTGCTTCAGGCGTTCTTGTCCCCAAAGGCTACATTTGGCCCATTGACTCGGCCAAGTACCTTAAGCCGGCCACCACCCTTGTGGCTGATGCCCACAAGGCCGGTTTAGAGGTCTATGCCTCTGGTTTTGCTAATGATATGCCCGCCAGCTTTAACTACAGCTATGATCCCTCTGCTGAGTATCTCCAGTTTGTGGACAATGGCCAGTTCTCTGTTGATGGCTTCATCACCGATTTCCCGCCAACAGCATCACAAGCCATCAGTGAGTTCACTTGTTATCCACTCAAAAACTTGATTAATAAGAGAAGCTCATACCCCTTGCGTGTATGTATTCTTTGCAGCTTGCTTTTCTCACCAAAAGGGAAACCTCCCCAAAGCAGGCCATGCGTTGGTCATAACTCACAATGGAGCAAGTGGAGACTATCCAGGCTGCACTGACCTGGCTTATCAAAAAGCGGTGGAAGATGGAGCAGATGTGATCGACTGTTCTGTTCAGATGTCCAAAGATGGAATAGCTTTCTGCCATGATTCTGCAGACCTCACGGCAAGCACCACCGCCATGGCCACGTTCATGTCCCGAGCCACCAGCGTTCCTGAAATCCAGCCTACCAACGGCGTTTTCTCTTTTGATCTCACTTGGGCTGAGATCCAGTCTCTGAAGCGTAAGAAACTGGTTTCTTTTCTAAAGATTTCTGAAACTAAATTACTGACAGTGGGATGTCTCTGCCTACAGCTCAAATCCAGAGCCCTTTCATAACTAAGGTGGGAATCACGAGAAACCCAGCAAACAAGAATGCCGGGAAGTTCGTAACTCTTGATGACTTCCTTAAGTTCAGCAAAGAAAAGGCAGTCACTGGAGTTCTTGTCAACATCCAGGCATATGCCTCTTTTTTCATTACAACTCTTTAATGCTCCTTTAACTTACTCAAAGCATCACCACTAACGCCTTGTTTTTTTTTTTTTTTTGATAGAATGCTGCTTATTTAGCCTCAAAGAAAGGCTTAGGAATCGTAGACGCAGTCAAGTCCGCTCTGACCAAATCCACACTCGACAAGCAAACAACCCAAAGGGTATTGATTCAGTCAGATGACAGTTCAGTTCTGGCCGGTTTTGAGGCTGTCCCTCCCTACACTAGAGTCTTGAGCATCGACAAGGAAATAGGAGATGCTCCCAAGGCATCCGTTGACGAAATCAAGAAGCATGCAGATGCTGTCAATATCTTGAGAAGTTCTCTCGTCACCATCTCCGGAAGCTTTGCCGCAGGGAAGACCAACGTAGTGGAGGAAATGCACAAGGGGAATATCTCTGTTTATGTCTCGGTGCTAAGGAACGAGTATATCTCCATAGCGTTCGACTACTTCTCTGATCCTACGGTAGAGTTTGCCACATTCATTGCAGGGAATGGTGTTGATGGAGTCATCACGGAGTTCCCTGCCACCGCCACCAGATACTTAAGTAAATTCTAAACCTCTACAAGATTCATGAAAGAACCAATATATACACATAACAAAGATAATGTTGATCATTTAACAACACAAAAGCTGATGCTTAACATTTGATGCAAATGCAGGGAGTCCATGCTCAGATTTAGACAAAGAGCAGCCCTATGCCATCTTACCTGCAGAGGCTGGCTCTCTAATCTCCGTGGCAAACAAGGAAGCACAGCCACCAGCTAGTGCCCCAAGCCCACCTCTTGACGCCAAAGACGTGATTGATCCTCCTCTGCCTCCTGTTGCAAACATGGCCGCCAACAATGCAACTGGAGCTACGCCAAATGCCCCTGGTCACTCTGGCTCTATTGCCACCACTGCTAATCTGTGCCTTTCCTTGCTGGCAATACTGGCTATGGGACTCCTCTTTGCCACTGAATAAAAATTTAATCACACCACATACGTTGTAACATGCCCGCCCTCAGCATTTTCGAAACTTGAGCTATTTACGTTTTATTCATTTTAAACAATATCTGCCGCAAAACAGTGATTTATTACTATAGATCAAAGCTCTAAAGAAACTTTGTTTGTTTGTAATAGGAAAGTTTTGATTTCGTAAGAGATTTTGAAACGTGATAATAAGCTCGTATTCTATTTACGAACCTTTCTCCATCAAGCAGTCTCTACTTTCATAGTTGTTGCTGTCTCCTCATAATAAACCTGGAAAAAGGAAAATACAAATGTCAAGTGTTCAAAAGGTTGTTTACAAAAACATTAACAAAATTACTACAGTAAAATACAATGCCTCGAGTACTTTATAAATATCCTCGCTCTCTCTTGAGGCGCTTAGTATGTGAACAAAACTAAAAGACCAAATAATCTTTGACAAAAGTTTACATCAACTACTACAAAAGAGTATTCTCTCAAAGTAAAATCCTTATGCGTATTATTCTTACACAACATAGCTCACTCCCACACACTCTTCCTAAGCTCTTCTAATTAATCTTCATGGAACTTGATCCTCCACGGCAACAACTGCTCCGTGGGATGCGAGAATCTCATGCCATCCGTTTAAGTATAAGAAGCTACCCCTCGATCCAGCCAAAGAGAGCCAGGCTCTCAGCTACTTGTCCACCGTCTTTTCCTTGCTGGCCGCTCTGCTTTCACCTCTGAATCCACAGGGCCTTCAATTTTTGCAGAGGGCAGCGTCTCAGACTCCATTTTCTTTACGACTGTGGTATCTTTCTCCGTGGGCATTGGAAGTTTGAACCGTTCACTATGTTTCTTGAGTTTCTCAACCGTGTCCAAGTGCCGATCTCCTGGAGGTCCCTTCTCGCTTCTATCTTTGGTCTCTGCAAGGTCATGGCTACTTTTCTCTTCAGTTAAATCCCGATTCTTGTCATGGACAGGTTCGAGAACTCGGCCGTTAGTGCCTTTTTCCTTCTCTTGAAGTTTTGAAGAAGTGGACGATGCCGTGACAGTGACAACATCATCTCTCTCTTTGTGGCTTGCCCAACGCTCCATTTTCGTACGTCCTCTCTTTGAATCTTGCAGCTCATCACCAGATGAAGCATCCTCCTTGTGTCTTTTGGTGGCGTTAGTCTGCTGTGGGATCTCACTCCTGTGATTTCTTGCTTCGTTTTTACCTTTTGAGCCCTGGAAGGCATGAAAGAAGCATCAATACTGACCCGTTGAGGCATATTAAAAGTGACCAAACCAAGAGATATATTATTAGGTGAGGTTAATCACAGAAACAAAATACTTTGTAAAGTCTAATGCATTCACGATAACCATGTTACGTTAAGTTTACAAAACTTGGATGAGAGTAATAAGTTGATAGGCTGATAGAGCATACCGTTACTTCTGAACTGCCATTTTCTTCTCCTTGCTTGCTCCTCACTGAATCGGCACCCTCTCGTTGTTCTTTAATCTTTCGTCTGGAATCTTTATGTTTTCTGTCTTGCAACTGCTGGCCGTCCAAAGAATTAATAACATTGTCACTTTTAGCACTTGTTCTCTCCTGCCTTGGCATTTTCTCATTGTTAGCAGTCTCATCTGTGCGTGCAGAGAAGTCTCCGTGTCCTCTATGATGAGAACTTTCTTCACCATGATATTCCCTTCTCTTCGTCTGTTTACTATGCCTTGTTGAATCTTTTGTGAGATGCTCTTTCTCAGAAGCTTTATAATCATCCTTCATCAACGATGATGATCGGTCTTCTGAGCCTCTATGACCCCTTGTAGTAGGTACCTGCCTCTCTCTTCCTCGTGCTGATAAGCCATCCTCCGGAGTTAATTTCAATTTATCCATACCCTCGCGCTCTCTCAACCTGTCATTTCCATCTCTCTGCATATAGAAATCATCTCTGTGCCTGAGAGAACTGTGGTCATCAAAATCATCTCTGCTTTTATGTTGGACATCTCTCTTTTGATGGTCCAACCTATCACCCCGTTCTCGTTTCAGGCGGCTGGTTGATGATTCTCTTTGACCATATGAGATTTCGTTCTTTTCAGAGCGGTTTCTTCTTAAGTATTCTTCATCCTTCCTCCTCTTCCCGATGTGATCATCCAGTTCATAACTATTTCTTAAACCACCATCGTCCAAATGCTTTCTCGATGGAACATGATGATCATCTTTGTTGCGTATGTCACTCTCTCTCATTTTACCCCTCTGCTTAGAGCCCAGATCCTCTTCACGATCCCTTTTTCTAAACCCTTCATCCCCACCTCTTCTACTGAATGGGTCATCCTCTTTCCTGCGCCAGAACCCCCCATCAACATCTCGCTCTTTCCTTCTATCATAATCGTCGCCCCTTGCAATTGAGTAATCAACGTCCGTATGAGGATTTGAGTACTCCCTACCACCTTTGCTCGCCGCTCGAGTTCTTTCCATTTCTTTCCCTCTGTCTTGATTCTTTCTGCTCTGATACGGTGCACTGTTATCGTGATGTTTCTTACTGCTAGCTGGTCGAGTAGAATGCTTATTTTGAATAACTTCCTGTTCTGCACTATCCTTCAATTGCTGATGATCTCTGTGACTTTCAGATCTTGCTTTGCTGTTTCCACTACTTCTCTCCGTCTTTGATTCCCCTCCATCATCTTCTTGAACTGCAGAACTCGTTTTACGCTCCTCTTCCATCTCAGCATCTTTGCCGGCTACGCCTCCCATATCTTCACGATCAATACTTGATGACATTGTGCCTCTGTCCCCAACAGGAGACGACGAACGAAAACTCTGGCCACTACCAGTGCTTCTAGAGATCTCATCGTCTTGCTTACTGAGAAGCCTTTTACGTGGTTCATCCTGGGTAGGACTTCGTTCAGCAGATTCCCCATCTGGTCTCCTGCTGTTAACGTACCCAGTCTCAACTGGAACATTTTCTATAGGAAGGCTACTAACAGCTGGTTCTGTGTCATTTTCACCCGAAGGCGCATCCTCGTGTGAATCCTGACATACAATCTGGCAACAAAATCGATTTCAATTAGTAGCAGACATTATAGCATGCAACTATGCCTCACCAGTAAAAACCAAAATAAAGAGAGATTTGAGACATGTTCAACCTCAATGATAGCATCTAGATCACGCATTCGAGGAGCACGTGTATCAACGGATGGCTGACGCTCACCAGAACCAGTCTCCACAGGTATCGGTCTTCCAGGGGGCTGAAATAACCAAAAAAAAAAAAAATCATCCAATACTCTCAAGCTGTAGATACTAACAAGAAAAATGTATAGCCACGACGTTCCAGCTTTGATATACAATATATAAAACCACAAATAGACGATGCTACTTTAAATGAGAACAAAGGCAGTAGGAAACATACCAGTGCAGGTCGAACATGAGCTGGCACTTTAGCTGAATCACCTTGAGCAGTTTCTACCTTCACTAAATCTGAAGAACCAACAGGAACACCCTGCGCCCCTGTAGCTGCAGCTAGCTCTGGGGGAAGATCTGGATCATAACCCTATCATTAAACAAGAGACTGATTAGGAATCAAATGTCACCCATTTTGTATGTGATGTTGACAAAATATTGCCAGCCTGCGAAGAATAATCCGCTCTTAAAAGCCATACTATAAGCCAAGATCCAGTATACCTGATCTGTTCGACCACTTTCATAAACACGTATTCTGCTTTGCATCGTAGTCTCTATACGGCGTTGGTCCTGTATGGAATTCAACGAAGTTCGTCTTAGTACTCTTCATTCGCTGAAATAAAAGATATGATTCACAGTTATTAATTACCAGCTGTCTGCAATAGTCTATCCAGGTCTCCTCGTTCAGTCCAAAGTTGAAGTAGTCTGTGATATCAACTCCTTGATATCTCCATGGCTTTTCCTCAAAAGTCTCTATGTCCACCTCAAATATCGTCCTAAAAACGCGCAAGGGTAGACATCAATTAAAAGAAACGCAAATCGATACAAATAGAATCTTGTTGCTTAAAATTTGTCAGACGAAAATTAAGTAGTGGCATGATCCTCCACTACCACAGTTCCGAACAGAAAAAAAAATTTACTTGTGAGAAGGAAGAGTGAAGTCAAGTCCCCTCCCTGCTGTATTACTACCCCAAGCCTGGTGGTAGCCTTTCTGTGCAACAGAAGGATTCCTCATTCCCATCGGACGCCAATCTCCTCTGCCACGACCAGCCATAGGACCTAGGTTGGCGGGTGGACGAACTTGACCTGAGGAAGTCCCAGCATTAGATGCAGCACCTCCAGGCGTGGGAGCTGCCCCCGGTCTTACATACTGCAAGAGAAATATAATTAATTGTCAAGTCCATCAATACCAAGCCTTATTGATTTCTCTCAGCGTTAATCCAAATGAAAATATGAAATCTTTGATTGGATGTTGGCTTCATAATGTTAGTTACGGTCCCAAGAGATGTTCTTCTTCTCTCATTTAATTGCTAAAGGTTAGATTTTAGGATTGCGATATACAAAGAGAGGAAATTGATATAACGTTCTTTATCTTCCTTTCACATTTATTATATACTCTGCATTTGCATTCAGCTTTAGGTACAAGTACAAAGGTATAGTATAATTTACGAAAAATAAAATGTTTTCCCGACAAGAACACAGACCACAAAGTAATCTAACCAGTGACAACATATTGTTGTCTTGACACTGACCTTAAACTGAGAATGAAACGGATGATACCCATGACTGCTATACCCAGCTTTAGGCGGCCCAACAGCACCTCCTGGCCCACTCCCCTTGAGAGCTTCTCCTCCTCCCTCTTTGCCTTCTCCTTCGACTCCTTGAAAACCATCTTCTCCCCAGAGCTGATCCTCCATAGGTTGGTTCTGATCCGTGTCGGTCACAATCACAAGCGGCTCTTCATCATCGTCGTCATCGTTGTCTCCCATCCTCGATCTTCTGTTGTCGCCTCCCATCATGACGTTGTTGTCGTTCAACACTATCTGTAGATCGTCTTCACTGTCGCTATCCCAATCATCTCCTCCACCACCGTCGCCAGCCTCCTCAATTGTCGTCGCGACGCCTCGATCTAGGGCCAAACCGGGAATCGAAGGCGCGGAATCGGCGTCGGGCTCTTCGATGTCGAAGGTCATGTCCTTATCGTCGCCGCCGCCAGAATCGCGATTCGCGTCGCGAGGGAGAGCGGGCGGTAATTTGGAGGCGGCGGTGGTGTCGGAAACCCTAGAGACGGGAGGTGGATTAGGTTCTTCTGGCTCATCTTGATCTTGGGATCGGAGGTTGAGGTCGATTGAACGGAGAGGAGGAGGCGGGGGAGGAAGAACGGCGGGGGGGTGGAACACGTCGGAGTAGAGATCTCCGAACTCATCGTCTTCGTCCATTGGAGGCTGATTCGAGTGAAGCACGAGAAAGAAGAGAGAGACGGTGGTGAAGCTATAAAGGGCTTCTAAAGCAGAAGAGATGTCTCGGCCCACCTCTAGGGCCTTATTTATAGCCCACAACCAAAACAAATTAGGATTAATAAATTAAAATTCCAATAAATAGTAATATTCATGAGCAAATCTAAAAAGTTTAAAAACAGTTTAGATTATTTTCCCGGAAAAGCTATGACTACATTCAATTAATTCTACGTGTATTGGTGCGGGTGATCTTGGCCGCATTTGCGTTTTTATTCTCGGAGCTAGTTCAGTACAATCAACCCCAGGTTGACAATATTGCTGAACTTGAAATAAGGTCAGCTTATTGTTTTTTTTTTGTCTGAATCATTCACATTCTAACAGTATGTTTTTAGTTATTGATATGATTGCTTTCTCAAACTAGAGGATGCTGGATATGCGGTCGGAGCTCGAGTTATGGAGCTTCTTTGCAACCGGGAGAAGGTACTACGTTGTGTTTTTAGCGAAAATAAACTGATACTTGTATGTGTTGCTGCCTGAAAGACTCAAAAGACAAAGTGTTCGTGGAAAAGCAATTCAGTGTTCATAACGCATCTCTCTCTCTCTCTCTCTCTCTCTCTCTTTATGTGATGAATATAGATCGTCTCATTGTTTCAGGGGAACCGGAGAGAGACACGGTTACTTGGAATTTTATCTTTCATGAAGATGAGTACATGATTAGTGAAAAGGAGCTTCTCGTGAACAGGCTCAGATTGCTCTAGTTTAAGGCAATTTGATTTAAATTAAGACTAGTGATGAAAAATGTGAAAAGTGCAGGTTCATATCGATTCCAAAAGACATGTGAACATTCAACTGAGGGGCGTTTGTTGCTGGCATATTGAAGGTGAATGTTCCTTTGGTATATTCATGAATAGGATTTAAACATAAATGGTACTGGAAGTGAAGAATGAGCCCAATACACCATTTTCCTTTATGCAGGGAGTTATGGATAAGTTGTTGGGCCCGATACCGCTCTATTGCATCTGCTTGAATAGTTAGTTCCAATGATGCTTTATTGATCTGAGACCTATAATAAGCACTCTCGATGCTTCCACACTTAGGTGTACATTTTTTTTATCAGTGAAGTTCCAACTTCCAACTGCACCATCGGATCCAATCCCGTTCGCAGCTAGAGGATATCCACCATGCTCAAACAACCGCAAGCTGTCTGGAAACTGACAATGAACATCACCTGCTCATCAACAGTTAAACTTAAAAAAAAAACGTAAATAATATTGAAACTTATGTTTGCAGGTTTAACGCAAGTACAGGTAAGTATCATACACTCAGAAACTATCGAATGAAGTAATATGTCAGGCTAGATTCCAATTTCATGTTATGACATCAGGTCAAACGAACATGGTTAATCGGAGATTCACAAAAGTTAAAAGTCGCATCTTTACTACTCAAGATCACTAAAAACCATTACTTGAAGTGACATTACTTAGCTCATAAGTAAACTGAGCTTCCTCAACAACATACTTACAAAGCTTAAATATTACATATGAAAAGTTTGCACCTTATCAAAAACCCACAACACAAGAAGTTACATGTCACATCTTCACTACTAAAAATCACCATCATTACTTGAAATGACAACCAGGGGCGGACCCACGTGGGCCAGGGAGGTGGCAGCTGCCACCACAAAAAAAAAAATTATTAAGAGTTTCTTTTATTAAAAAAAGTTTGCCACCATCAAAAAAATTTTTTTTGCACCCACAACCCACTCAATTATATTGCCCAAAGCCCATTTCAGAAATAATTTATTTATTTTAGAAAATTGACATAATTATAAAGTTACTTAACTAATATAAAAATTTTAAAAAAAAAACCTAATCAAAAATTTCCTTGTCGTCTGTGTTCTTCGTCGTCTTCGAGAAAGAGGTAACTTTTTGCCT